>NC_057812.1:647908140-648015128 GCF_018294505.1 Triticum aestivum | reverse complement strand
GAGAAACAAATACAGAAATTTGGGCTGTGCCCAATGCTTTGGGTTGTGCAGATTCGGCCTAGGTTTTTCTTTTAAGTTTCTCGTTTTCTGTTTAGCTTTTAGCTATGCAGTTTTTGTCTATGTGTATGTGTGTGTGTGTGTGTGTGTGTGTGTGTGTGTGTGTGTGTGTGTGTGTGTGTGTTTTATAGTAATTTATTGTATATTACTATACCACACGCACATTGTGTATCAACATATATGTTCCAGCAATTTATAAATTGCTATGTGTTGATCGATTCACATGCATTTTTACAACATGATTAATTTACATGGAAGTAAATTAATGGGCATGATTATTCATGCTGAATATGTTGGGCATATCCAAGAAAAATGTTAATGAGATCGCCATTGATAGCATCGAATTTTTGACTTAGGTGATGAATGTCAAGATTAACTTGGCATCCCGGGATCTCAGTTCCCACATAACCACAACCGCTCAGGGGCTTCAGCTATAGTCGCTATAGCAAAGTATGTGGCATTGCATTTCACTACACCATGATCTATAAAAATAGAGTATCTGATACTCTAGATCTCTTTTGAGGAGCAATATATATGATCAATATAGGATGATGATGATGCTTGAAGTGCACAGGAAATGGACGCACGTCCGATTCCATGACTTGGAGTCTATGGTAGCTAGCATAGAACTCTTATGTGCATCAGATCAACTTGTAGTTGAGATTCTAGAATATTGCAGTTCTGGATGTTAATCTCATCCAGATGCTCTCCACTTTTAATCCTTGTATGAGGATTCAGATTGAACAATTCCATCAATTGTGAAGGAAAGTGGAGGTGGGATGAGAAGTAGAATAAAAGTAGAGCTCAAAGGGCCAAAAGTCATTTCAAGAACAATGACAGTGCTAGCAACTCTGCTGGTTGCTATGCGTGTGGTTGTATAACTGATTGCAAGGAAAAGTGATATTTCCAATCATTTGGTGGATCCGCATGCAATCAATTGCCAAGGGAAAGAGGCTCATGGGAACAAGCGTGAACCTTACCTCACTTGACATAACAATGTTTTCCCAATGGTTGAAAGTTTCCAGATGTTCCTCAGAACATGGACAACCAGGAGCATGCTTAGCAAAAGGAAGGTCCACTATTGAGTGTCGATGACATGTTAGTGGAGTTCAATTTTAGTGACATATACAGAGACCAGATTTAGTCTCTTTTGTCATGCATTCTAATGATGTCTGTAGACATATTACATGTTGTAAAATGATTTATGTACATCAACATAATATGATAGTTATGTCATCACACATGAT
Organism: Triticum aestivum; assembly: GCF_018294505.1. Taxonomy (NCBI): domain Eukaryota; kingdom Viridiplantae; phylum Streptophyta; class Magnoliopsida; order Poales; family Poaceae; genus Triticum; species Triticum aestivum. The sequence goes on along the minus strand of NC_057812.1, from coordinate 648,013,824 downwards.
GCTTGTGGTATGTCCTCTGACATATATGGTTTATGATGTATGTATAATTTCCATATGAGTTCAATCATATGTTGAAATTGGTTTATTTCTGAAACCTATGGAAATAATCCAATTGAGAAGAATGTGTTAAGTAGAAACTGGGTCTACTAACACAATATTAAGGGAGTTGAAGTATTTTCATACTCTTGAAAAGAGTAATGCATGGAGCCATCATGACAAGTGATGGTCGTGATACGGGAATTGTTGGTTCTGGTCAAGCCACAATTGCACTCCCTATAGGTACTACATAATAATCTTGGATGCATTGATGTATCTAGATTTTACTCGTACCTTGTTGAGTCTTAAGGATATCTACAATGGTTTCTATGTTGAAACTCATAAAGTGAGTAAGGTTGGAAGCCTACTCATGACTCGGCAAAAGGGATTTAAATGAAATCCTAGAGTAATTGTATTTCTCTATCTTTTGGATTAATATACTATACATACATTAAATTGGATATGCATTTGGCGTACAAGATAATTTTCTAGAATCTTGATAAGTTCAAGATATGGCATGGTTGCCTGGGTATCCCTTGTATTGGGATGATAAAGAAAATTATTGATGGTTCTACTGCACACAATCTAATGGTGTGAATTTTCAAAATTCATTGGATTATGTATGCACGATATGTGTAGACTGGAAAATTGATCACAAGGCCATCATATCTAAAGATAAAGGATGAGCCAGTAGATTTCCTTGTACATGAGATGCATGTGATCCAATTCAACCATTATATGGAATACTGAGATATTTCATACTGCTTTTGGATGCATCGGCGAGATGGTCCAATGTGTGTATTAGTTCTATAAGGAACCATGCTTTTACAAAGCTTATTATTCAAATCATTAATTTGAGAGCAAATCATCCTGAGCACGGGATAAAATCCATCAGAATGGATAATGCTGTGAATTTAGTTCATGAGCATTTGATGATTACTGCCTAGATTGAGGCATAACAGTGGAGCATATTGGTACTTTGTGAACATACCCAGATTGGTTTTGCAGAATCACTTGTCAAGAGGATAAGTTGATAGCAAGATTGCTCCTACAGAATCGTAATCTCCCAATATCATGTTGGGGACATGTAGTTTCTCATACTATTTGATACAAATTCGACCAACTGCATATTATACGGTCTCCCCGTTGCAGTTAGTACGTGGAAATCGGTAAGTATTTCCCGTCTGCGATAATTCGGTTGTGTTGGGTACATAACCGATTTCACCACCATAGTGTACATATATGGGCCCTCATAGAGAAATGGGGATCTATGTGAGGTACAATTCTCCGTCAATCATAAAGTACCTGAAGTCCTTAGAAGGGGACTTGTTTATGGCCCGGTACACTGGTTGTATTTTGATGAGGACATTTTTCCAACATTAGGGGAAGATAATAACCACATTGAATGCCGGGAAATAGAATGAGATGTGAATAGACATCTAGTCCTTAGGTCCACGTACGAATGAGTCTGAACTGGAGGTTCAGAAGATTATCAATTTGCAAAGTATCGCAAATAATCTGCCAGTTGCATTTACTAAGTATATAGGTGTCACAAAGTAAAATGTTCCCATAATTAATGTGTCAGAGAGAGTGGATGTGACCCATAGGTCCACTCGGCCACCGTTGAGGGAGAGGAATCTGGACACAAGAGGACAAGACTTCATGGAAGCGTCCAAGGGGAATGAGGAATCCTCAAACAGTAAATGCATGTCAACATCATGTTGATATTCAACCCAGGGTTGAAGGACACCTGAAGGATGCTGGACACATCCAGGACCCAGCATGAGTGTGCACACAAATTTTTGTGCTGGGACATCGGAAGACCTTGACTCAACTGTTGTGGGAAATCAGAAAGAGTCAAAAGGTAATGATGAAATCTCCACTATAGATATGGATTCAGGAGAATCATATAATAAAGACTACATTATGTCAACATTTATTTATCCTCATGAATTGCAAAAGACCTTGGATTGGATCTAGAACCTAAGTCCATGCATGGATGAGTGTCTAAAACGCTCTAGGTTATCCAAAGGAAGGCAACAATTGAGGATGCACTCGCTCTCAAGAAGAGGGGTATTGACCTGATCAGTAGTACCCACTCCTCTGAATGTGTTCCCTGGGGGATCATAGTGAGTTTTTGTTCATGAGAGGAATGAGAACAATGAGGTGGTGAGACATGAAGCGAGGCTTGTAGCACATGGGTTCACGCAGAGACCCTTCATCGTTTAAGATGAAACATGTTCTCCTGTTATGAGTGGATTAATGTTCCGATATTTCATATCACTGGCAGTGAATAATGAATTTGTATATCCAACTAATGGATGTTGTGACTGAATAATTTTATAAACCACTTGATTCAGATATCTCTATGATAATTCTGAAGGAATGGAAATTCTGAATTTAATCACAACACGTGTTGTGTAAATCTTCAGAAGTCATTATGACTTGAAGTAGTCGGCAATGATGTGGTAGAACCGACTGAGTGAGTTCCTTTATTAGAAGGTTACTCAAACATTGATGATTGTGTTGGGTTTTGTAGTAATTTCAAAAAATTTCCTACGCACACGCAAGATCATGGTGATGCATAGCAACGAGAGGGGAGAGTGTGATCTATGTACCCTTGTAGATCGACAACGGAAGTGTTTGGTTGATGTAGTCGTACGTCTCCATGGCCCGACCGATCAAGCACCGAAACTACGGCCCCTCCGAGTTCTAGCACACGTTCAGCTCGATGACGATCCCCGGACTCCGATCCAGCAAAGTGTCGGGGAAGAGTTCCGTCAGCACGATGGCGTGGTGACGATCTTGATGCACTACCGTCGCAGGGCTTCGCCTAAGCACCGCTACAATATTATCGAGGACTATGGTGGAAGGGGGCACCGCACACGGCTAAGAATATGATCACATGGATCAACTTGTGTCTAGGGGTGCCCCCTGCCCCCGTATATAAAGGAGCAAGGGGAGGAGGCCGGCCGGCCCTATAGGCGCGCCAAGGAGGAGTCCTCCTCCTAGTAGGAGTAGGACTCCTACTAGGAGGGGGAAGGAAGTGGGGAGGGAGAGGGAAAGGGGGGCGCCGCCCCCCCCCTCTCCTAGTCCAATTCGGACCAGGGGGGAGGAGGCGCGCGGCCCACCTTTGGCTGCCCCTCTCTCTTTCCACTAAGGCCCATATGGCCCATTACTTCTCTCGGGGGGTTCCGGTAACCCTCCGGCTCTCCGGTTTTCTCCGAAATCACCCGGAACACTTCCGGTGTCCAAATATAGCCGTCCAATATATCAATATTTATGTCTCGACCATTTCGAGACTCCTCGTCATGTCCGTGATCACATCCGGGACTCCGAACTAACTTCGGTACATCAAAACTCATAAACTCATAATATAACTGTCATCGAAACCTTAAGCGTGCGGACCCTACGGGTTCGAGGACAATGTAGACATGACCGAGACACGTCTCCGGTCAATAACCAATAGCGGAACCTGGATGCTCATATTGGCTCCTACATATTCTACGAAGATCTTTATCGGTCAGACCGCATAACAACATACGTTGTTCCCTTTGTCATCGGTATGTTACTTGCCCGAGATTCGATCGTCGGTATCTCAATACCTAGTTCAATCTCGTTACCGGCAAGTCTCTTTACTCGTTCTGTAATACATCATCTCGCAACTAACTCATTAGTTGCAATGCTTGCAAGGCTTATGTGATGTGCATTACCGAGAGGGCCCAGAGATACCTCTCCGACAATCGGAGTGACAAATCCTAATCTCGAAATACGCCAACCCAACATGCACCTTTGGAGACACCTGTAGAGCACCTTTATAATCACCCATTTACGTTGTGACGTTTGGTAGCACACAAAGTGTTCCTCCGGCAAACGGGAGTTGCATAATCTCATAGTCATAGGAACATGTATAAGTCATGAAGAAAGCAATAGCAACATACTAAACGATCGGGTGCTAAGCTAATGGAATGGGTCATGTCAATCAGATCATTCACCTAATGATGTGATCCCGTTAATCAAATAACAACTCTTTGTTCATGGTTAGGAAACATAACCATCTTTGATTAACGAGCTAGTCAAGTAGAGGCATACTAGTGACACTCTGTTTGTCTATGTATTCACACATGTATTATGTTTCCGGTTAATACAATTCTAGCATGAATAATAAACATTTATCATGATATAAGGAAATAAATAATAACTTTATTATTGCCTCTAGGGCATATTTCCTTCAGTCTCCCACTTGCACTAGAGTCAATAATCTAGATTACACAGTAATGATTCTAACACCCATGGAGCTTTGGTGTTGATCATGTTTTGCTCGTGGAAGAGGCTTAGTCAACGGGTCTGCAACATTCAGATCCGTATGTATCTTGCAAATCTCTATGTCTCCCACCTGGACTAGATCCCGGATGGAATTGAAGCGTCTCTTGATGTGCTTGGTTCTCTTGTGAAATCTGGATTCCTTTGCCAAGGCAATTGCACCAGTATTGTCACAAAAGATTTTCATTGGACCCGATGCACTAGGTATGACACCTAGATCGGATATGAACTCCTTCATCCAGACTCCTTCATTTGCTGCTTCCGAAGCAGCTATGTACTCCGCTTCACATGTAGATCCCGCTACAACGCTTTGTTTAGAACTGCACCAACTGACAGCTCCACCGTTTAATGTAAACACGTATCCGGTTTGCGATTTAGAATCGTCCGGATCAGTGTCAAAGCTTGCATCAACGTAACCTTTTACGATGAGCTCTTTGTCACCTCCATATATGAGAAACATATCCTTAGTCCTTTTCAGGTATTTCAGGATGTTCTTGACCGCTGTCCAGTGATCCACTCCTGGATCACTTTGGTACCTCCCTGCTAGACTTATAGCAAGGCACACATCAGGTCTGGTACACAGCATTGCATACATGATAGAGCCTATGGCTGAAGCATAGGGAACATCTTTCATTTTCTCTCTATCTTCTGCAGTGGTCGGGCATTGAGTCTTACTCAACTTCACACCTTGTAACACAGGCAAGAACCCTTTCTTTGCTTGATCCATTTTGAACTTCTTCAAAACTTTGTCAAGGTATGTGCTTTGTGAAAGTCCAATTAAGCGTTTTGATCTATCTCTATAGATCTTAATGCCTAATATGTAAGCAGCTTCACCGAGGTCTTTCATTGAAAAACTCTTATTCAAGTATCCCTTTATGCTATCCAGAAATTCTATATCATTTCCAATTAGTAATATGTCATCCACATATAATATCAGAAATGCTACAGAGCTCCCACTCACTTTCTTGTAAATACAGGCTTCTCCAAAAGTCTGTATAAAACCAAATGCTTTGATCACACTATCAAAGCGTTTATTCCAACTCCGAGAGGCTTGCACCAGTCCATAAATGGATCGCTGGAGCTTGCACACTTTGTTAGCTCCCTTTGGATCGACAAAACCTTCTGGTTGCATCATATACAACTCTTCTTCCAGAAATCCATTCAGGAATGTAGTTTTGACATCCATCTGCCAAATTTCATAATCATAAAATGTGGCAATTGCTAACATGATTCGGACAGACTTAAGCATCGCTACGGATGAGAAGGTCTCATCGTAGTCAATCCCTTGAACTTGCCGAAAACCTTTTGCGACAAGTCGAGCTTTGTAGACAGTAATATTACCGTCAGCGTCAGTCTTCTTCTTGAAGATCCATTTATTCTCAATTGCTTGCCGATCATCGGGCAAGTCAACCAAAGTCCATACTTTGTTCTCATACATGGATCCCATCTCAGATTTCATGGCTTCAAGCCATTTTGCGGAATCTGGGCTCACCATCGCTTCTTCATAGTTCGTAGGTTCATCTTGATCTAGTAGCATGACTTCCAGAACAGGATTATCGTACCACTCTGGTGCGGATCTCACTCTGGTTGATCTACGAGGTTCAGTAGTATCTTGTTCTGAAGTTTCATGATTATCATCATTAGCTTCCTCACTAACTGGTGTAGGTGTCACTGAAACAGTTTTCTGTGATGCACTACTTTCCAATAAGGGAGCAGGTACAGTTACCTCGTCAAGTTCTACTTTCCTCCCACTCACTTCTTTCGAGAGAAACTCCTTCTCCAGAAAGTTTCTGAACTTAGCAACAAAAGTCTTGCCTTTGGATCTGTGATAGAAGGTGTATCCAATAGTTTCCTTTGGATATCCTATGAAGACACATTTCTCCGATTTGGGTTCGAGCTTATCAGGTTGAAGCTTTTTCACATAAGCATAGCAGCCCCAAACTTTCAGAAACGACAACTTTGGTTTCTTGCCAAACCACAGTTCATAAGGCGTCGTCTCAACGGATTTTGATGGTGCCCTATTTAACGTGAATGCGGCCGTCTCTAGAGCGTATCCCCAAAACGATAGCGGTAAATCAGTAAGAGACATCATAGATCGCACCATATCTAGTAAAGTATGATTACGACGTTCGGACACACCATTACGCTGTGGTGTTCCGGGTGGCGTGAGTTGCGAAACTATTCCGCATTGTTTCAAATGTACACCAAACTCGTAACTCAAATATTCTCCTCCACGATCAGATCGTAGAAACTTTATTTTCTTGTTACGATGATTTTCAACTTCACTCTGAAATTCTTTGAACTTTTCAAACGTTTCAGACTTATGTTTCATTAAGTAGATATACCCATATCTGCTTAAGTCATCTGTGAAGGTGAGAAAATAACGATATCCGCCACGAGCCTCAATATTCATCGGACCACATACATCTGTATGTATGATTTCCAACAAATCTGTTGCTCTCTCCATAGTACCGGAGAACGGCGTTTTAGTCATCTTGCCCATGAGGCACGGTTCGCAAGTACCAAGTGATTCATAATCAAGTGGTTCCAAAAGTCCATCAGTATGGAGTTTCTTCATGCGCTTTACACCGATATGACCTAAACGGCAGTGCCACAAATAAGTTGCACTATCATTATCAACTCTGCATCTTTTGGCTTCAACACTATGAATATGTGTGTCACTACTATCGAGATTCAATAAAAATAGACCACTCTTTAAGGGTGCATGACCATAAAAGATATTACTCATATAAATAGAACAACCATTATTCTCAGATTTAAATGAATAACCGTCTCGCATCAAACAAGATCCAGATATAATGTTCATGCTTAACGCTGGCACCAAATAACAATTATTTAGGTCTAATATTAATCCCGAAGGTAGATGTAGAGGTAGCGTGCCGACTGCGATCACATCGACTTTGGAACCGTTTCCCACGCGCATCGTCACCTCGTCCTTAGCCAATCTTCGCTTAATCCGTAGTCCCTGTTTCGAGTTGCAAATATTAGCAACAGAACCAGTATCAAATACCCAGGTGCTACTGCGAGCATTAGTAAGGTACACATCAATAACATGTATATCACATATACCTTTGTTCACCTTGCCATCCTTCTTATCCGCCAAATACTTGGGGCAGTTCCGCTTCCAGTGACCAGTCTGCTTGCAGTAGAAGCACTCAGTTTCAGGCTTAGGTCCAGGTTTGGGTTTCTTCTCTTGAGTAGCAACTTGCTTGCCGTTCTTTTTGAAGTTCCCCTTCTTCTTCCCTTTGCCCTTTTTCTTGAAACTAGTGGTCTTGTTGACCATCAACACTTGATGCTCCTTTTTGATTTCTACCTCCGCAGCTTTCAGCATTGCGAAGAGCTCGGGAATAGTCTTATTCATCCCTTGCATATTATAGTTCATCACGAAGCTCTTGTAGCTTGGTGGCAGTGATTGGAGAATTCTGTCAATGACGCAATCATCTGGAAGATTAACTCCCAATTGAATCAAGTGATTATTATACCCAGACATTTTGAGTATATGTTCACTGACAGAACTGTTCTCCTCCATCTTGCAGGTATAGAACTTATTGGAGACTTCATATCTCTCAATCCGGGCATTTGCTTGAAATATTAACTTCAACTCCTAGAACATCTCATATGCTCCATGACGTTCAAAATGTCGTTGAAGTCCCGATTCTAAGCCCTAAAGCATGGCACACTGAACTATCGAGTAGTCATCAGCTTTGCTCTGCCAGACGTTCATAACATCTGGTGTTGCTCCAGCAGCAGGCCTGGCACCCAGCGGTGCTTCCAGGACGTAATTCTTCTGTGTAGCAATGAGGATAATTCTCAAGTTACAGACCCAGTCCGTGTAATTGCTACCATCATCTTTCAACTTTGCTTTCTCAAGGAACGCATTAAAATTCAACGGAACAACAACACGAGCCATCTATCTACAATCAAGCATAAACAAGCAAGATACTATCAGGTACTAAGTTTCATGATAAATTTAGGTTCAATTAATTTACTTAAAGAACTCCCACTTAGATAGACATCCCTCTAATCCTCTAAGTGATTACGTGATCCAAATCAACTAAACCATGTCCGATCATCACGTGAGATGGATTAGTTTCATTGGTGAACATCACTATGTTGATCATATCTACTATATGATTCACGCTCGACCTTTCGGTCTCCGTGTTCCGAGGCCATATCTGTATATGCTTGGCTCGTCAAGTATAACCTGAGTATTCCGCGTGTGCAACTGTTTTGCACCCGTTGTATTTGAACGTAGAGCCTATCACACCCGATCATCACATGGTGTCTCAGCACGAAGAACTTTCGCAACGGTGCATACTCAGGGAGAACACTTCTTGATAATTAGTGAGAGATCATCTTATAATGCTACTGCCAATCAAAGCAAGATAAGATGCATAAAAGATAAACATCACATGCAATCAATATAAGTGATATGATATGGCCATCATCATCATGTGCTTGTGATCTCCATCTTCGAAGCACCGTCATGATCACCATCGTCACCGGCGCGACACCTTGATCTCCATCGTAGCATCGTTGTCGTCTCGCCAATCTTATGCTTCCATGACTACCGCTACCGCTTAGTGATGAAGTAAAGCATTACAGCGCGATTGCATTGCATACAATAAAGCGACAACCATATGGCTCCTGCCAGTTGCCGATAACTCGGTTACAAAACATGATCATCTCATACAATAAAATTTTAGCATCATGTCTTGACCATATCACATCACAACATGCCCAGCAAAAACAAGTTAGACGTCCTCTACTTTGTTGTTGCAAGTTTTACGTGGCTGCTACGGGCTTAAGCAAGAACCAATCTTACCTACGCATCAAAACCACAACGATAGTTTGTCAAGTTGGTGCTGTTTTAACCTTCGCAAGGATCAGGCGTAGCCACACTCGGTTCAACTAAAGTTGAAGAAACTGTCACCCGCAAGCCACCTATGTGCAAAGCACGTCGGGAGAACCGGTCTCGCGTAAGCGTACGCGTAATGTCGGTCCGGGCCGCTTCGTCCAACAATATCGCCGAACCAAAGTATGACATGCTGGTAAGCAGTATGACTTATATCGCCCACAACTCACTTGTGTTCTACTCGTGCATATAACATCAACATATAAAACCTAGGCTCGGATGCCACTGTTGGGTTTCGTAGTAATTTCAAAAAAATTCCTACGCACACGCAAGATCATGATGATGCATAGCAACGAGAGGGGAGAGTGTGATCTACGTACCCTTGTAGATCGACAACGGAAGCGTTTGGTTGATGTAGTCGTACGTCTCCACGGCCCGACCGATCAAGCACCGAAACTACGGCACCTCCGAGTTCTAGCACACGTTCAGCTCGATGACGATCCCCGGACTCCGATCCAGCAAAGTGTCGGGGAAGAGTTCCGTCAGCACGACGGCGTGGTGACGATCTTGATGCACTACCGTCGCAGGGCTTCGCCTAAGCACCGCTACAATATTATCGAGGACTATGGTGGAAGGGGGCACCGCACACGGCTAAGAATATGATCACGTGGATCAACTTGTGTCTAGGGGTGCCCCCTGCCCCCGTATATAAAGGAGCAAGGGGAGGAGGCCGGCCGGCCCTATAGGCGCGCCAAGGAGGAGTCCTCCTCCTAGTAGGAGTAGGACTCCTACTAGGAGGGGGAAGGAAGTGGGGAGGGAGAGGGAAAGGGGGGCGCCGCCCCCCTCTCCTAGTTCAATTCGGACCAAGGGGGGAGGACGCGCGTGGCCCACCTTTGGCTGCCCCTCTCTCTTTCCACTAAGGCCCATATGGCCCATTACTTCTCCCGGGGGGGTTCCGGTAACCCTCCGGCTCTTCGGTTTTCTCTGAAATTACCTAGAACACTTCCGGTGTCCGAATATAGCCGTCCAATATATCAATATTTATGTCTCGACCATTTCGAGACTCCTCGTCATGTCCGTGATCACATCCGGGACTCCGAACTAACTTCGGTACATCAAAACTCATAAACTCATAATATAACTGTCATCGAAACCTTAAGCGTGCGGACCCTACGGGTTCGAGAACAATGTAGACATGACCGAGACACGTCTCCGGTCAATAACCAATAGCGGAACCTGGATGCTCATATTGGCTCCTACATATTCTACGAAGATCTTTATCGGTCAGACCGCATAACAACATACGTTGTTCCCTTTGTCATCGGTATGTTACTTGCCCGAGATTCGATCGTCGGTATCTCAATACCTAGTTCAATCTCGTTACCGGCAAGTCTCTTTACTCGTTCTGTAATACATCATCCCGCAACTAACTCATTAGTTGCAATGCTTGCAAGGCTTATGTGATGTGCATTACCAAGAGGGCCAAGAGATACCTCTCCGACAATCGGAGTGACAAATCCTAATTTCAAAATACGCCAACCCAACATGCACCTTTGGAGACACCTGTAGAGCACCTTTATAATCACCCATTTACGTTGTGACGTTTAGTAGCACACAAAGTGTTCCTCCGGCAAACGGGAGTTGCATAATCTCATAGTCATAGGAACATGTATAAGTCATGAAGAAAGCAATAGCAACATACTAAACGATCGGGTGCTAAGCTAATGGAATGGGTCATGTCAATCAGATCATTCACCTAATGATATGATCCCGTTAATCAAATAAAAACTCTTTGTTCATGGTTAGGAAACATAACCATCTTTGATTAACGAGCTAGTCAAGTAGAGGCATACTAGTGACACTCTGTTTGTCTATGTATTCACACATGTATTATGTTTCCGGTTAATACAATTCTAGCCTGAATAATAAACATTTATCATGATATAAGGAAATAAATAATAACTTTATTATTGCCTCTAGGGCATATTTCCTTCAGATTGTTCATGTATATTCATCAAGAAATGCAAAGAGGGTTTTTGTATAATTTCTGTGTATGTTTATGATCTGAGTATCATTAGAGCTACACAAGAGATACATGATGCAATCATATCATCTTAAGACGTAGTGTAAGATGCAAGATTTGGTTGAGACCAAACTTTGCTTGAGTTTGGAACTTGAGCGTATTCCTTCGGGAATATTTGTTCATCAGTCCACATTTATCCAAAAGATTGTTGAAAGTTCAACATGGATAAGTCATATCCATAAAAAACTATGGTTTTGAGATCTTTGGATTACTAGAGATAAGGACCCATTAAGTCTTAACGACAGTGATGAAGAGATATTTGGACGTGAGTTTCCATATCGCGGTGCAATGAGAGCACCGGTGTATCTAGCAAACTGCACCAGGCCTGGTATGTCATTAGCAGTGACTTTATTGGCCAGATACGATGCATCACTGATTAAAAGGCATTGGGTTGGTGTGAAGAATATTTTTGCATATCTTCTGGACACCAACATCTTGGTTTATTTTATGATAAAAATCAAGATATGACCATGGTTGGATATTGTGATGCTGGGTATATGTTTGATCCCCATAATCCTAGATCATGGACTGGTTTTTGTCTCCTCGAATGAAGGTGTGACTTTTTGTGGGAAGTCGAGAAGACATATTTTAGTGGCTGCATCCACTAGTCATTTTGAAATCGTTGATTTGTATGAAGCATCACATGAATGTATGTGACTTCACAGAATGATGAACTTTGTTGAAAGTTCAAGTGAGATTGGTCGATAGAAACCACCCATCATTATCTATGAAGATAATGTTGTTTGTATTACGCAGATGTAGACAGGTTATAAAGAGCAACATTGGCTTATGAATGGCTCTAAAAGTATTTTATTCCCCATGAGTTGAAGAAAGGTGGAAGATAAATATCTTGCAAATTAAGTCATGTGATAATTTTTGTGATTTATTCACAAAGTCTATCAAGTTCTTCATTCCACAAATAAGTTAGTGGAATTAGTATGAGATGACTTTGATATTTGCAAGGTTCAGGGGGAGTGCACTCCTGAACGATAACCTTGCACTCTTTTCCTTTATGAGTTTTTTTCCCTACATGGTTTCTTATAGAAGGTTTTTAATGAGGCAATAGTAATACAAGCATGGTGATATGACATTTTCTCCTTATTTTCCCACTGGGTTTTTGGGAAGGAGTTTTTAATGGCATATTACGTATATCTCCTCATATTTTTTCCACAAGGTTTTTGGAGGAGCACTTTTCAAGATGATGACTCTACATAATCAAGGCGGAGATTAGGGGGAGTGTTAAGAATTAATTAAATATATTTAATTATGGATAATCTCCACCTTGTAAACCGACAGGCGGTTAGCCTTTTCTAACTGTCGCGTCTCTCCTCGCTCCCTCCCGAATGGATATGTCCATTCGTTCACATCCCTCGAGTGATATATAATGTACAGAGATCATTAATGAAAGAGATAGAGATTCATTTGTCTTTCTTGTTTCACATCAACCACATCCTTCACCGACGACTTTGAAGAGGTCGAGGCGGTTGTGGCTCAGACGAAGCGTGTACATCGTCTTTTTGTATTCCGCCCAGGTGAACGGCCGGTACCGACGCGGCGCGTCGGCGGTCACCGTCTCTGGGAGCGCCGAGACACACTCGTGCAACGCCGGCGCCGCGAAGTAGATAGCTGACAGCCTTGGCTTGCTGGTGCTGGCCATCACCCTATGCCGGATGCTCACCAGCTTCCCATTTGTCAAAGCCTGCAAAACAGAGGGAGAACAATTCACGCTCAGCTCAACATATAACCTTATAATCTGGCTTTAACTGCCAGAGCATAACGGGAAAAAAGTGTTGGTTCAGATACTACTAGCACTGCTGGTCACCTGAAGAAGGTCACCGACGTTGATGAAGAAGGCGGCAGGGTCAGCCGGAACTTGCACCCAGGCGTCCTCGCCGCGGCCGTCCGGCAGGAGCACCTGCAGGCCATCGACATCATTGGCACGGAGGACGCTGAGGATCTGTGGGTCGGAGTGCTCCCCGAACCCGACGGCGCTCGCGGCTTTCACGCCGCCATCGCCGGTGGCTGAAGGTGGGTAGTTGTTGATTCGGACGAGGGAGTCGCTGTCCGTGGTCGTGACGAGCCTGCTCAAGGACGCAGGGTCCCGGAGGCCCAGGCCTTCGCCCAGCAGGTCAAGTATCTGGCAGGCGAGGTGCCTCACCGCCTGCACGTACTCGTTTACCGCCTCACTGGGGAAAAAAAAGTTATTTGAGATTGTTTTTCTGTCACAGGAGACGAAGTAAGGTACATGCTTCACTGTTTTGCATGTCTCCATGCATTGAGACGATGGAGCTGCAAGGGTTCAAGTAGATACTCCCTCCCTCCGGAAATACTTGTCCTCCAAATGGTAACATTTGGGAGTATTTGGCATTACAGCGTCGCATGTACGGATTCTTCTTTTGACTTTTTTCTTCGAGGGAGGATTCTCTTTTCCTAAACTTCTCCCGTAAGACCTCTCCCCCCAACCTAATTTATTTGGGCTTCTCAATTAGACCCATAAGCCTCCCCCATTCATTTGGGCCAAAGCCCAAACGAATTACTGTGGGGACGGCCACGAAGGCCCTATTTGGCGCCAGTCCCTTGGAACGAACAGGCCAGTCCATATGAATGTATTGGGGTGTTTCGGTTTTGAGAATCTTCTATAAGGTTTCCCTGGTTTTTCTCTACCTTATCTTTTTGTATTCTATGCGTAGTTTTCACTTGGTTTTTTTAATGTTTCCTTTTGTTTCTTATATCTTTTTTGTAAATACATGAACATTTAAAAAATCATTTTTTAAATGTTCGTACTTCATTCAAAATTTGGAATTTTAATTAAGCTACATTTTAAAGACTACTGGACGTTTTTTTCAATTCATGAAATAGATGAACTATTTTAAAATTGTGAACATTTTTTCAATTTTTTTCAAAATTTTAAATGCGTGAATAGTTTTTCAAATCCATGAACGTTTTAAAATATGTGAACAGTTTTTAGAATGTGCACATTATTCTTTGTCTATAAAATATCAGAAGTTGGCTTTTCCATGGACTAGTAGAGGTTGGTTTTTTCGCTGGCGAGGGGGACCAAGTGAGCGAGTCAAGGCGACCAAACCAGCCAACGAGTGTGAGCGAGCAAGGCAACTGGACAAAGCACTATTGGAGGAGAAACAATTGTGTCCTTTGAATTTTTCCATGCATAGATAGTTTGCAGTAATTAGAACACTAAGTAGTAAAACAACAAATAACTATATAGTACTTTGATAAAATGTTTCAGAACGTATCAAACACGGAAAAATGGCGCCCTTCCCCCAATCAACTTGGCGCCATGTAGGTTAATAGCTATTGAATCATAAAATACTGAACTCCTGTGATTCATGAATTAAACATGATGAAAATCACGCATTAAGTACTATTTATATTATATATACATGACTTAGACCTCACTCAGTGGGTATGGGTATGACAACTGTTTATGATGTAGCCTCATCTAATGTCAACTAGGCATAGTGCTCACACGCCATACTGTTAATTGAGGAAAAAGAGAGGATGTTGGTATCATGTCATGAAATAAGGTGCTATTGTAGGTCATACAAAACACCCAACATATGATACTATGTAGCATCATACATTTTTATCATCCACATGATACTAATCTATGATACCACCCACCATGAGAATTCTTATTGGCATTATCGTACAATTAACTTAAATGTACACCATTTAGCAAACTAAATTATCTATTCGTACGTAGCTGATGTTTTAGATTTTATACGGCGTCATGTGCTTTGACTCTTTTTTTGTATTCATATGCTATTGCACAATGTGAAAAAAAATCACGACATGTCTAATGCTATTATTCTCGTCTTACAAATCTAAATGATTAAAGTTCTAAAAGTTTCTGTCGTAAGTTTGACTACACAGTAAGTCATTTCTGAAAATGGAGGTGGTATTTCGCTTAGCCATGCAGAGATTAAGATATGGTGAAATACATATATAATGAAGATCTCCAAAACTTGAGATGCAGTATCATCATATGCAACAGCATGATGACACAACAAGAGTACCAGGAGTATTAAGCACTCAAAAAATAGCGCGCTATAGCGCCACAAATAGCTCGCTATAGCGTTCTGAGCAATCTCTCGCTAAATGAAATCATTGTACAATCATTTGCTATAGCGTTATATAGCTTTGACATGGCGGATTTTAATTAAGGGCTGCCCTATTGTTTTTTCTTGGTATTTAAGCAGTAGCAACCAAACAATATGCCGCTCCGAGAACAAAGAAACAATGAATGTAGGTACAAGTTTATTCATGTTCATGTGCGAAAGGGACACTGCATGCATGCGCCCATACGGGCCATACCTGAATCGCGAAGGGTCGTCCCTATCGATGGCCCTGGCCTTGCGAGCCACCACCTCGGGGTCCGTGTGGAGGATCAGGTACTCCAGCTCGCCGACGTCGCCGTGGGAGCCGATGCTCCGGCTGCCGTAGCCCAGGGGGTCCGGCGGGCCGGCCCGCTGCTTCTCCTCCGCCGGGCGCGCGAAGAACGCCGCGCTGGCCGCGTCCAGCCGGGCGGACACCCGCAGCGGCACGCCGTGGTTGACCGCCTTGAAGAATCCGCGCTCGCCGAACGCCTCCACCATCTGGCGGGACAGCTCCGCCCGCCCCGCCGGCGCGGACATGTCGATCGTGGGAATGCCGGCGGGCGCCATGTCCCGGCACGCCGGTGCTGCGGAGGACGACGCCGGTGCTGCAGAGGACGCCATCATGGCGCACGCACGCACGTCTTGGCCCCCGCAACCAGCTGAGCTGATCGGACCTTTTACCGGTGTTGTGTTATTTGTGTGTGTGCGCGCGCGTGCTCCAATGGCGGGTAAGGTGGTGTGTGTTGCTACTTCGAGCTTGCAATGGGGGCAGCCAGGTGGTTCGTGGCCGTGTGTGTGGCGATATATGGAGCTCCGGAGATTCCTATTGGATTGCTCGGACTTGGACTTGGTTCTGCTGTTGGCGTGTTGTCTTTGCTCTAATCGGGCTAAACCGTCTGATTAGTTTAGTTGTCGGGGATGATTAGAACCAGTTATACTACTCGCTTTCTCTAAATTGCCGGCCGTCGTATATTTTCTATTCCGACGGGTTTGCGCCGGCGGAGAGCCGGCGAGTGTGGAGAAAGATCTTCTGTGCTTATTTGTTGACAAGTGAAGACACGGCCCTGGTGTTAGAATAACTAGATGACCCGTTACGCCACATGCGCCAGATAAACGGCATATTATTTGAATAGCAAGGCCTCTCTTTTATGGTTGTAAGAGTCAATGATCTGGGGTTCATAGATGGTATTACATATCACACTTTAACAACAAAAAATGTAAATATATATGGCATATATAAAAACAATTAGCCTCTTGAAAGAAACAACCAATCCATAACAATTCCCCATAACAGAAGGGGATGTGTACATCACCCAGTCAAGGAAATCAAGAGTGGATGTACATGAGCTCTAAAACAATTTTTAACATTTCATTCATACCTAATTTGGTCAGGGATTTATTAGCCTAGGAAGTAGCAAGGCTTATAACGATAAAACATACTGCATACTCGCAAGGTTTTGTCAGCTAGGCAGGGTAAGAGAATGTTTTCATATGAGTAGATGATCTGGAGCCAAGGATGTCATCATAATAACTAAGTCTTTCCCTAATAATAAAGCACGGGTTGAGTCTCTCGAATTCATCGTCGCGGCATTATTACAAAGAGATCCCTGTGTTTTTAATATACAACCCACAGTCCTTGAAATAAGTCATAAGTCAGTCGAACTGATACGGGCGAGATAAAAAAAATAACCCACCCGCACGACCTCACGACCCTGCTCCCAATCCTATCTGACTATCTCCGCCTCCGCCACCTCCTACCACGCGACGCCCCCGCCGCCGTGCGCCGTCGGCTCTCCCCTCTCCGCCCCACCCCCTTGCATGGCTTCCAGGGTTGGATCTGCCGGCTGCCCGATCGATTTTGCCTTGAACGCGAACATGAGTGTCGGATTTCGGGTTCCGGCAGACCCTTGAGGTTCGAACACTGGGGTGCGCGCGGAGATTTCGCCCCCTACCTACCTGCGCCCCTCCGCCATGCTAGGATCTAAACTAAGGAAAGAACAACACAAGAGACACGGGGTTTATACTGGTTCGGCCCACCGTTGTGGTGTAATACCCTTCTCCAGTGTGTGGTGTGGTGGATTGCCTCTTGGGCTGATGATGATGGACAATACAAGGGTGAACAGCCTCGCAAGGGTCTGTTCTTGGCTGGGGCGATGAACTGCTCGGAGGAGTTCAGTCACCTCTCTCTCTCTCTCTCTCTCTCTCTCTCTCTCTCTACTTTCCTCCAACTGATCGACCCTGATTTCGACCCCAGCTTGTTTCTGGGTTGGCTGATTCTCGATCCCCTCTACCCTGGGGGTGGCTAGTCCTATTTATAGAGGCCCTGGTCCTCTTCCCAAAAATTGAGCGGGAAGGGAGCCAACAATGGCGGGCTAATTTGAAGGGGGACAACAAGTATCAGCTATCCTGACAAAAGAAGTCTTCGCCTGTGCAAAGCTCTGGTGATGACGCCGTCTTGGGCTCCACGGTGACCTCCATCTCGTAGTCCTTCTGGTCTTGGTCTCGTTGCACCGAAATGGCAACCTTTGCCTGATGCCTCGGTACTCCACGGTTGTGCTTGCCCCCTTTGCACCAAAGAGGGAAGGAGGACGCCGCGCGGGCTGGCACCCGCCTGGCGCCCTGAATCATCATGGCTTGCGTCATGGGCACCTCGTGAGGTACCCCGCCTTGATCTCTCCGCCCCCTCGTGAGCCAGCCTGACGAGGCCGTGCGTGAGGAAGCTCCGCGTCGTCCCCCCCTCCCCCCCGCGAGGCTTGGCCCCTCGCGAGGGTCTTGGGTTTGTGTTGGCGAAGATGGGCCGTACTGGGTCCCCCTTTGAGCCACGCCGCAGGCCGCAGGCAGGCAAGTCTGGGGACCCCCGTTCCTAGAACACCGACAGTAGCCCCCGGGCCCAAGGCGCGCCCGGACTTGGCCGTGCAGGGAGGCGGAAGGGCAAGAGCGAAGCGCCGCGGGCCCTAACAGCCTGCGGCCTTCGGCGCCGCGTGGCGGTTGACTGGACGTGGGCGCCTTAGCAACCGCGTGAGTTGATAAAGGAGTGGCATCCGCCTAGGCCCTGCTTCTTGCTTTCTTCTCCGGTTGCTGCTTAGATCCCCTTTCTTGCGCCTCTCCTTCCTTCCTCCGAGATTTCCAGATCTGCTCTGACCGCGCGACCTAGGGAGCCATGGCGCCTCGTCAGCCCCCCGCCGTAGCTTGGTACTCGTCTGCCCTGGACTCGCCGAACGTGTCGGAGGCGGGCCTTGCCCGGTTGCGCCGGATGGCGACGGCGTGGGGCATCGATGGGGCGAAGGCGTTCAAGGTCGGCTCCGCCACCCCTGAGGGTCAAAGGAGCACCTTCTATCCGCTCTTCGTAAGTGCCATTGTTGCTGGCCTGGTGCCTCCCTTCTCTGAGTTCTTCTTCTCTGTCCTCCGCCATTACAAGCTACAGGCTCTGCATCTCCATCCCTACTCCATCCTTCTCCTGGCAATCTTTGCTTATTATTGTGAAGCACATGTTGGGGTGCAGCCCTCAGTGGCCTTGCTGCGCCACTACTTCTACCTTCGGACTTCTCATGGGACTGCTTCCGCGTGCGCGAGCTTCGTCGCGTATGGCGGCGCCATTGCCATCTCGAACTCTGGGAAGAGGATTGAGGGCTTCAGGAGCAAGTGGATCTTGATGGATGTTGGGTGCATCCACCCTCGGCTGATCCTGCTCATGGAGCAGCCCACAAGCTCCAGCGACTGGGGTCGAGCGGAGCTCGCGGATCCCCGCGCGAAGATGGTGTTGGAGAAGATGGACGCAGATCTGAGGCCGACTGACATGGCAGCGGCGAAGCTGACCGACACATCGCTGCGGAGGGAGTTCCTGGAGCACCGACTGGCTCCGCTTCGGCAGTACTCGCTTCCAATGTGGAGGCCCCGTCCGAGCCCCGCGGCCTTGGCCGACAGAGACCTGGTTGCGGTTCTCCAATCTCTGGTCGGGGGCAATGTGGCGAGGCCGGAGGGCGCTCTTACGCCCTTGTTCCTCCGCAACGACTGGGAGCGGGTGGTGAAGTCCATGCCCGTCTTCAACGGGGATGGGCCAGTGCCTCTGGAAGCTCCCGAGGAACCGGTGGACGTGCCCTCCGGCGACTCCAGCGAAGAGGAAGAAGGAGGGGAGCGAGGAAAAGGGCCTGACTCCGAGGCGACTGACGGAGAGTCGAGGGCTCCCCTTCCCCGGCGCAGGTCCCGCGTTCTCCGCCTCTCTCCGAACGATGACGACGAAGATGACGACGAAGACGACGACGAGCAGGACGGCGGGAGCTCGCCCCCGATCCCGAAGAAGGACAGGACCGGGCTGATATCCCGCGGGTCTCCCCCGGCCTCGGGGCGAACCGCAGACGCACCTTCCGCCTTCAAACTTCCCGAGGTTGACCCTTCCAACCAGCTTTCAGGCTTCAAATTTGGCCGGAGGCCGCTTGAGCTCACTGGCGACGACCCGTAAGCATTCGATTCTTGTCTTTATCTCTTGCTCTACTTCTGAGGCTTGACGTCCGCATCTTTGGATAGGTTGGCGCCCGCAGCAAAGAAGCCGAAGGGGGCTCCCGAGGTTCCATCCGTGGCGGCGCTTCTGCCCGCGAAGGAGGGTGACCGCGACGCACAGGCTTCTCCTGCCCGGTCGTCCTCGCGAGGTTTGGCTGAGCCGACTGGGGCGAGCTCAGCCCCCACCGCCCAAGTGGCTCCTGAGGTGCTCTTGCCTGCCTCCGCCACTACAGCTGTCAGGATGCTGCGGCTGCGCTGCCGCCTTCTCCTCCTACTCCACCGGCCGCTGTCTCTCCGACTCCTTCTGCCGTTCTGGATCGTGCTGTTGCTGAGCTGGACCGACTGCGGCAGGATCTTCTTGGCGCCGACCCCCGCTTGGTGGCCTGGCGTTTGGAGCTGGCTTCTAGATGGGTTCGCTCCGACGCCTCGATTCGGGCGGCGCTGGTCCAGGCCTCGACAGCATGCGACGAGGAGAAGCAGGCCGTCCTAGAGGCTAAGGCTGCTCGTGATGCAGCCCTGGGGAAGGTGGTCAACGTCCGCGGTCGCTGTAAGGCGCTGGAGGACGAGTTGCAAGGCCTGCGGGATCAGCTCACGAAAAAGGTCCGCCTTCGCCAAGAGCAGGAAGAAGGCGTGAAGGCTTGCGAGGCAGCCATCGAGGGCCGGGAGGCCAAGCTCAGGAAGCGCCGCGACCGCCTAGGCGCGCTGGAGCAGGAGTTGGGGGCGAGGAAGGCCGAGCTGGACGGCAAGGCCCTGGTTCTTGCCGAGGACCGCGCGTCCTTCACGGAGTTGGAGGCGAAGGCTCACTCCTCGCTGAGGACGCTTTACGACAGCGGCCTGGAGAGCCCGCTGGCTGGCGCCGAGGACGGCCCCGCCAAGCTGCTTCCCTTCCTGGTTCACGCTCTTGAAGATGTTGCCCTTGGCCTTGGCCCCACGGCCGAGGCCGAGGCGCGTGTCTTGTCTTCTGCAGCACTGACGCGGGTCCTCACCCACATCTACCTTCGCGATCCCGGTGTCGACCTCGACAGCCTGCTGGAGCCAGTGAGTGGTGAGCGTGCCGCTGCCGCTGCCGAGGCCGTGAAGGGTCGCGCGGAGGCTCTGCTGGGGAAGCTCCGGGCCTTCAGCACCAAGCTGGAGCAAGGCGCTGCCGACCCCGCTGCTCCATGAGGCGAACCCGCTCCGCGCTGCTCCCCCGCCGCCAAGTGACTCCGTTGTGGCTCCTGTCCTGCTTTTAATTCCTGCACACGTATCATGCCTCGGGGAGGCATTTAAACTTGCGTTTGGCATTGAGATAACAGTGTGGACTGTAATATTTGCTTTTGAATTCCTTGAAATTAGCGCTTTTCCTTCCTACTTGCTTATGTTCTACGCCGGCAGAGCCCGGCCCCACGCGTACCTCACCCAGCAATAGTCCCGACCGGAAACCAGGACGGGACCAAGGAGTGGGGGGCTACGTGACAAGTTAGGCTCCTGAGTCACGACGCTCAGGAGTCCCCCTTGGCGCACGAACAACAAGTAGGGAGGTGCGATGCGGGTGGATCTACCGTTCTACGTCTGCAGAGCCCGGCCGCGCGCGTGCCTCACCCAGCGATGGTCCCGCCGGAAACCAGGATGAGGCCACGGAGTGAGGGGCTACGTGACCAGTTAGGCTCCTGAGTCGCGATGCTCAGGAGTCCCCCTTGACGCTCGAACTGCATGTAGGGAGGTATGATGTGAGTGGATCCACCGTTCTACGTCTGCAGAGCCCGGTCACGCACGTGCCTCACCCAGCGATGGTCCTGACCGGAAACCAGGACGGGGCCACAGAGTGAGGGGCTACGTGACCAGTTAGGCTCCTAAGTCGCGATGCTGAGGAGTCCCCCTTGACGCTCAAACGGCCTTCGTACCTTGGCTCCGCTCGGGAAGAAACGCGCGATGAACCAGGCCCAGGGGGACCTGGCTGGGCGGCGTGCGTCTGGGTGTGACCCAGGCGCAGCCCCCGTGCCCAGCCCCCTCGCGCGGCACTCCCGAGGGGAGGCGTTACGATGAGGCTAGACACTGGGCTCTGGGCTCCCTCAGGTTGATGTGGCCCGGGGCCACCCTTAGTTATTTATCACCAGCGTGGAGCATAGTGCTACCGTATGCGTACGGGCATAGCCGCTCCTCGGCAGTGTCGTCAGCCAGCGCGGAGCATGGTGCTTCCACTGGTACGTGGGAGGGGGCCCCCCTCCGGGAGGAGCCCCCGGGGCGTGTACAGCCCCGCCCTGACACGTGGCTGGCACAGTAGGGCCTGGCGAGGTGTATCTGGGCACCCGTGAGCCAGCGTAGGACTCACGGGGCCCTACCTCTAGGCGGGTTGCGCCTGGCACTGGGCCTTATCTTGTGATGTGTCCCTGCAAATTTGGTTAGATGTCGGCACTCTACGTCCTCGGGTCCCGGCCCTCGAGTTGGTCTCAGCCGTCGCTGGTATGCCAGGTCGCGATGCCATGGACAAGGCCAGAGGGTGAGGGCTGGAGAGCCAGTAAGAGCCCTCAGTCGCGATGCTCAGGTGCCCCCCCTTTAACGTGCAAGTGGTCGGCATGGAGGAGAAGAGGTGCCGTGGACCGGTATCAAATAATCAAGCATGGTGGGTCTAATGCATAATCAGAAATAAACGCAAATGGGATACATGCCACTGGGCCTGGCCCGAGTGGCTTGGGGATCATGCAGCCTGAGGGGCGCCCCCAACAAGGTAAGCTAACAACATGGAATAAAGGGATACACGCCGCAGGGACGGAACCACGCGACCTGGGAATAATGCAGCCCTGGGGGCGCTCCCAGCTGGAAGTAAAACTCAAAAGATGTCACCTGATGATGTTGAGGACGAAGGGGTGTTGGTGTAGCAGGCTCGGTGGGCTGCGGGAGCCGATCCTCACGAGCCCCCAGGCCCAGGGGCCTCGGGAGGCTCCGGAGGCGCTGGCGGCTCCTCGCGGGCCATCCCATCTCTGCCAGGGCTGCGGGACGCCTGGGCTCTCGTGCCTCCATGATGCCCCTCATGAGGCGCTGGTACGCGTCAGCAGCGTTCCGCAAGCGGTAAGGCATGCGAACATAGCTGTGGGGTGGACCTCCGCAGCGCCCCACTCGCGAGGGCCAGAGGTGCTCCAGAGAGGCAACTCGGTTGAGCTCCGGTATGTCGATGCAGACGCGCCGCCCGCCATCGTCGTCTGGATGGGGGGCCACTGCTGGCAAGCGGCGGCCGCCTTTCATGACTCTTGACTCCTGTAGCTCCTGAATGGCCTTGCTGACAAACTCCTGAGGATCTGGATCTCCTTGCCTTGCTCCTTCTCGAGGGAAACGTGCTTCAAAACATGCCTCCATGTGGTGACCAAGCGCCTCCCTCGTGACCCTAGCCAGGTCGGTGGCCCTCCAGGGGAGAGCCCCCGAGCCCTGCCTGAGGAGGGCGCCGGGCGCGCTTTCCTATGTGATGGAGGGTGGCTCCCCCTGGGTAGGCGTGGGCTCAGAGGGGCCTGCCTCCTGAGTGGTCGGGCCGGACGATGTCTTCTTCTTCTTGGGGGTGGTCTCGGGAGGCCTCCTGCTTCCACGATCCGGGTCTTCCAGGGACGCGGCCTGAAAGGCTCGTTCCAGGGAACACACCGCGTCCTTCTCTTCACAGGGCACCGTGATGACTCCGCCGCTTCCTGGCATCTTGAGGACGTTGTAGCCGTGGTGAGTTACGGCCATGAACTTGGCCAGCGCTGGGTACCCTAGGATGGCGTTGTATGGCAGGTGAATGTGAGCGACGTCGAAGTCGATGAGCTCGGTGCGGTAGTTGTCACGTGCCTCGAAGGTGACAGGGAGGCGGACCTGCCCAATCGGGACCGTGGAGCCGTCAGTGATACCGGAGAAGGGCTTGGTTGGCTGAAGCTGGCTTAAGGGCACTTGGAGGTTGTTGAACGTCTCCACGGACAGGACGTTGAGCCCTGGCCCTCCATCGATGAGGGTCTTGGTGACCACCACGTTGCTGATGATTGGGGAACAAAGCATCGGGAGGACTCCGGCTGTAGCTGCACACTTGAGCTGATCTGCTGAGCTGAACGTGATGGCGCACAACGACCACCTGAGGGGGCGCGTGGCTTCGAGCCTGGGAGGACTGCATTCACCTCGCGGGCGAACTGCTTGAAGATGCGCTGAGAGGCTGGGGCTTGTGCTCCGCCCAAGATGCAGGCGATCGCGCGCGGCTCCTGGAAGCCCCCAGCCTCCTCGTCCTGGTGGCGGTCCTCGTTTCTCCTTGGTTGCGGCGGCAGTGGTGGGAGGCCTGCGTTGCCTTGCGGGTGATCCTCGCGAGGCTGATCCCTCCAGTCTCCCTCGCGAGGCTGATCCCTCCATCCTCTCTCGCGAGGCGGGTCTTGCCAGTGATCCTCGCGAGGTTGGCCGCGCCACCCTTGGCGTGGCCCACGGTCTTCCCAGCGTCCTGCGTTTCTTCCTCCTCCTCGGCCGTAGCCCCGGTCACTGCGGTCGGGGCGACGGCCGATCCTTCCTTCTCGCACAGCTCGGAGTTCTTGACATTCGTTGGTGTTGTGGGTGTGGAGGTCGAGGTACACACAGTACCGGCTGCCCTTGGAGGGTTCGGGCTGATCTCTGCCCCGCTTGGTGTCTGGTTCTGCCGCGAGCACAACATCCCCCTTGCGCTGCACATCCTTGGCCTTGGGCTTCTTCTCTTCTGGGTCCGCGGCAGGCAGCTCGAGGAGGGAGAGACACCCTTCCTCAGCCCTGGCACACTTATTTGCCAAGTTGAAAAGCTCCAAGGAAGTGCACAGGTCTTCATGCATCGCCAGCTCCTCCTTCATCTTGACGTCGCGCACGCCGTCGGAGAAGGCCGAGATGATGGCCTCCTCAGTCACCTTGGGAATCTTGAGGCGTGCATTGTTGAAGCACTGGATGTACTTCTGTAGGGTTTCCCAGGGCTGTTGCTTGATGCGGCGCATGTCGCTCACGGCGGGGGGCCGGTCGCGAGTGCCTTGGAAGTTGGCGATGAAGCGGGTGTGCATCTCCTCCCAGGAGGAGATTGTGCCTGGAGCCAGGTTCAGGAGCCAGGTGCGGGCCCCTTCCTTGAGTGCCATGGGGAACCAGTTCGCCATGACCTTCTCGTCTCCGTTGGCAGCTTCGATGCCTAGCTCGTAGAGCTGGAGGAACTCCGCAGGGTCAGCCGTGCCGTCGTAGCGAGGAGGCAGGTCTGGCTTGAACTTGCCGGGCGACCCTACGCTGTGTAGTTCGGTGGTGAAGGCGCGGTAGCCTGCTGTGGCCACGGGAGGCCTTGGGTGACGGAGAGCCTGGTCTTACATGTCCCCACGCGCTGCAGCTAGGAGCAGCGCGGGGTCTTGACGCGCGGGAGCAGGGGCATGGTCGCGACGTGCTAGAGCAGGGAGCGTCCGGGCAGCTTCTTGCGGGTGAGGGACTTCCTGGCAGCTCTGCTCTTGCCGCGCTGGCGCCTGACGGAGTGGGTTCCGCCCAGGGGCCACGCGCCTTGGGGCCATGGCGTCTTCTTGAGGAGGAGGCAGCCGGGGCGCCGCCGGAGCCTCGTCGCCCGCGCGGGGCGGGGTGCGGTGCAATGCAACGGACGGCGCAGGAGAGCCCCCTGCGGCGCAGATGAGCTCGGTGATGCGGTCGAGCCATTCTTCGTAGACGTCGTCGACGGGACGGTAGCGCAGGAGCTCGTTTGCCGTGATGAGTGCAGCTCGAGCCTCCATGGGCGCGCGGAGCGCGCGGGACGAAGAACCAGCTGGGGTGAGAAAGGGAGTTGCGGTGCGGCCGTCTTGCCGCATGGACGGATGCTGGGACGACGCTTGCCGCTCGTCCCCCGCTGGGCCGGTGGCGGCGTTGACGGAAGGTGACGGGGAACGGTGTGGATGCCCGCCGACAGGGGTCGTCTGGGCGACGCGGGAAGCGAGAGCGGCCCGGCGCTCGGCGCGGGCCCGACGAGCGTCAGACATGGGCGTGATGGTCGGAGGAGAACGGGGCGGTGGAAGACGAATTCCGGCGCACCCCTACCTGGCGCGCCAAATGTCGGATTTCGGGTTCCGGCAGACCCTTGAGGTTTGAACACTGAGGTGCGCGCGGAGATTTCGCCCCTACCTACATGCGCCCCTCCGCCATGCTAGGATCTAAACTAAGGAAAGAACAACACAAGAGACACAGGGTTTATACTGGTTCTGGCCACCGTTGTGGTGTAATACCCTACTCCAGTGTGTGGTGTGGTGGATTGCCTCTTGGGCTGATGATGATGGACAATACAAGGGTGAACAGCCTCGCGAGGGTTTGTTCTTGGCTAGGGCGATGAACTGCTCGGAGGAGTTCAGTCACCTTTCTCTCTCTCTCTCTATCTCTCTCTCTCTGCTTTCCTCCAACTGATCGACCTTGATTTCGACCCCAGCTTGTTTCTGGGTTGGCTGATTCTTGATCCCCTCTACCCTGGGGGTGGCTAGTCCTATTTATAGAGGCCCTGGTCCTCTCCTCAAAAATTGAGCGGGAAGGGAGCCAACAATGGCGGGCTAATTTGAAGGGGGACAACAAGTATCAGCTATCCTGACAAAAGCAGTCTTCGCCTGTGCAAAGCTCTGGTGATGACGCCATCTTGGGCTCCATGGTGACCTCCGTCTCGTAGTCCTCCTGGTCTTGGTCTCGTTGCACCGAAATGGCAACCTTTGCCTGATGCCTCGGTACTCCGCGGCTGTGCTTGCCCCCTTTGCACCAAAGAGGGAAGGAGGACGCCGCGCGGGCTGGCACCCGCCTGGCGCCCTGAATCGTCATGGCTTGCGTCACGGGCACCTCGTGAGGTACCCCGCCTTGATCTCTCCGCCCCCTCGTGAGCCAGCCTGACGAGGCCGTGCGTGAGGAAGCTCCGCGTTGTCCCCCCCCCCCCGCGAGGCTTGGCCCCTCGCGAGGGTCTTGGGTTTGTGTTGGTGAAGATGGACCGTGCTGGGCCCCCCTTTGAGCCACGCCGCAGGCCGCAGGCAGGCATGTCTGGGGACCCTCGTTCCCAGAACACCGACAATGAGCTCGCGGGCGCCGCCGCATCTGCTCTGAGGGACGGAGCAGGAGATGCGCTGCTGGAGGCCGTGATTGGGGGAAGACGGCAGGGAGTATGACGAGGTCGGGAAGGAGAGGTTGGAGGGATGGACGCGGGAGTCAAGCTGCCATGAACAACGAGTCAACGACACGTGCGGCACGGGCACACGACCACCTCGCCTCTCGTCAATCCGGTCACCCATGAGAGGGATGAACGCGACCACGAGTTCATGTCCATGTGTTGTGCTGGCGATGGACGAGGTGGATGAGGGCTCAACTTGAGGTGGCTCATCCTTGCGAGCTTCTCTTGCTGATCGGGTCGTCACGGTCGTTGACGGGGATCAATTGACCACCGGCATGCGGCGGCTCAGGTCCAGACTGCTGCGCGGCCACGGGGCCATGGCTAGGCAGATCCACAAAGCCAGGGTCAACGAGAGCATCGTCCTAGACCTCTATTCCTTCAACACGCTGATCTGGCGCTGCGGGCAGGTGATCTGGAGCGTGCACGGAAGGTGTTCGATGGTATGTCCTTCGGGCAGTTATGAAGAAAATTGTGGATTACAGGTGTATTTAACCCAATTATCTGTGGGCATGCAAAGTAAGGTGCACGGGAGGCTGCACAAGAGATTCCTGCCAGCATGACACGCCACGGTATCCCTCAATCACATTATCTGGTTGTTGATTGTTTCCTGAAGAACGAGCAAGCTGATGCGAAGACAACATTGAACAACATGATGGAATAGAGTCACTCGCCAAGGCCAGCTCCATTCCAGTGTCTTGGTGGCACTTTTCAATGATGGTCAGGTTTGGACTGCAAGTAGCTTCATGAAGAGTATGATCGAGAAGGGAGTCACATAGAACATGGATAGGATACTAGAAGCACTTTCATGACGGGCCATGTGGAAGAGGTGTTTGGTCATGTCAGTCTGATGATGAAATATGGCTGTATGCCTGATCTACATAAGTTGACACTTTTACCTTTTTGATCGATGTGGCAATTCCAAGGTCCGCTTTTTTCGATTTTCACTCATGTAGTATTTGAGAAGAGCATATGTTTTTGAACCATTATTTAGCTTAGAAAGTCTCCTGCAGAAACAAAACTGCTTAAGAAAGTAGAGGTCTTAACCTTCTCGCCTAGATATTTCTAGGATGTAAGCCATTAATTCAATTAGTGTACCCATCATAATGCATAAAAAATCAGTTCATACTTAGTTCGTTCTTTTATTTTAGAAAACTATAATTACAGTCAATCAATTATTTATTTGCTTTAATAAGATTTCCAAGTTCTACATATTGTGAGAATATTGTGGACAATAGGTATTAAATTTTGAATTATTTATTTGTTTATTACACCATCGTGTTGAAATAAAGGACATGAACCTGGGGAGGGGGCGTCTTTTTTTAGTTAGGAGGGGGGTGTTTCATACTTATTGGGTTATAGACATGTGTTATTTTTCTATCTCTCTCTCTCTCTCTCTAAACATGAAAGATTTATTTTCAAGTAAGATCAACAATAAAGTTAAGGATCAAAAAGCTGTAAACCTTCACCTGAGTAATGAAGAGGGTGAGTCTCAGGCCTACTATCCTACTATTGAACAAATTTGTGGGCGTCGGGCCTGACTCGAGCTTGAAAGTTCAAGATTGAGCTTTTTAAACCTAGCCGACTCGAGTAATTCTTGAGTTTACCCCCAATGCACAATATCACAAGGAAGAGGGCGAGGGCGAGGGCACCCGGGTGGTTATGGCGCCGACAGGAGGACAAGGGAATTTAGTGTTGGGGAACATAGTAATTTCAAAAAATTCTCCTACGC
Organism: Triticum aestivum; assembly: GCF_018294505.1. Taxonomy (NCBI): domain Eukaryota; kingdom Viridiplantae; phylum Streptophyta; class Magnoliopsida; order Poales; family Poaceae; genus Triticum; species Triticum aestivum. Next base: position 647,985,060 of record NC_057812.1, on the reverse strand, counting down.
ACACACAGGATTATGGTGATGCATAGCAACGAGAAGGGAGAGTGTTGTCCACGTACCCTCATAGACCATTAAGCGGAAGCGTTATGACAACGCGGTTGATGTAGTCGTACGTCTTCACGATCGACCGATCCTCAGTACCGAACGTACAGCACCTCCGCGTTCAGCACACGTTCAGCTCAGTGACGTCCCACGAACTCACGATCCAGTAGAGCTTGGGGAAGAGTTTTGTCAGCACGATGGCGTGGTGACGATGTTGATGAAGTTACCACAGCAGGGTGTAACGTCCTCGATGCGGCTATATCTCCCACGTGTCGAAGCACGACTTAGAGGCACAACCACATTGAAAGCAATGTCGCAAGTGAGGTAATCTTCACACAACCCATGTAATACATAAGGGAAAGAGATACACAGTTGGCTTACAATCGCCACTTCACACAATACATGAATAAAGCATTACATCATCCAAATACAATCAAGGTCCGACTACGGAACCAAAATAAAAGAAGACTACCCCAAAAGCTACATAGATCCCCGATCGACCCCAATTGGGCTCCACTACTGATCAACTAGAACGAAACAACACAAAGGACAAGATCTTCATCGAGCTCCTCCTTGAGCTTGGTTGCGTCACCTGCTCGGTAACATCGGCACCTGCAAACTGGTTTTGGAAGTATCTGTGAGTCACGGGGACTCAACAATCTCACACCCTCGTGATCAAGACTATTTAAGCTTATAGGAAGGGTAAAAGGTATGAGGTGGAGCTGGAGCAAGCGACTAGCATATATGGTGGCTAACATACGCAAATGAGAGCGAGAAGAGAAGGCAAAGCACGTTCAAGAAATATATGATCAAGAAGTGATCCTAGAACAACCTACGTCAAGCATAACTCCAACACCATGTTCACTTCCCGGACTCCACCGAGAAGATATCATCACGGTTACACACGCGGTTGGTGCATTTTAATTAAGGTAAACTTCAGGTTTTCTACAATCGGACATTAACAAATTGCCATCTGCCCATAACCGCGGGCACGGCTTTCGAAAGTTCAAATCCCTGCAGGGGTGTCCCAACTTAGCCCATCACAAGCTCTCACGGTCAACGAAGGATATTCCTTCTTCCAAGACAATCCGATCAGACTCGGCATCCCGGTTACAAGACATCCTCGACAATGGTAAACAAGTCCAGCAAGACCACCCGCTGTGCCAACAAATCCCAATAGGAGCTGCACATATCTCATTCTTAGGGCACACCGGATAAGCTAAGCGTACGGGAGCCAACGTAACCCAAGTTCCAAGGGACGACCCCGCACGGTGCTCTGGGTTGGACAAACACTTAGAGAAGCACTGGCCTGGGGGGGGGGGTTAAAATAAAGATGACCCTTGGGCTGGCCGACCCAAGGGAAAGAAAAGGCTAGGTGGCAAATGGTAAAACCAATGTTGCGCCTTGCTGGAGGAGTTTTATTCAAGGCGAACTGTCAAGGGGTTCCCATTATAACCCAACCGCGTGAGGAACGCAAAATCTGGGAACATAACACCGATATGACGGAAACTAGGGCGGCAAGAAGGGAACAAAACACCAGGCATAAGGCCGAGCCTTCCACCCTTTACCAAGTATATAGATGCATTAATTAAATAAGAGATATTGTGGTATCCCAATAAAATATCCATGTTCCAAGAAGGAACAAGCTCCAATCTTCACCTGCAACTAACAACGCTATAAGAGGGGCTGAGCAAAGCGGTAACATAGCCAAACAACGGTTTTCTAGGACAAGGTGGGTTAGAGGCTTGGTTCAATAATATAGGAGGCATGATAAGCAAGTGGTAGGTATCGCAACATAGGAATAGCAAAAGAGCGAGCAACTAGCAAGCAAAGATAGAAGTGATTTCGAGGGTATGGTCATCTTGCCTGAAATCCCGCAAGGAAGAAGAACGAGTCCATGAAGAGGACAAACAGACGTAGTCGAACGGGTCCTCACAAACGCGACGTAATCGGAACCAACTCGAAGAACCAACACCGGAAAAAAGCACACACCATAGTAAACAACCAACACATGAACATGGCATGATATTCGGGATGCGGTATGTGATGCATATGCATGATTTGGAAAGGAAAGATTGAACCTGGCCTCAACTTGTAATTCCAAGAGTGCCACTGTAAAGGTGAGGTGATTTCGGTTGAAATCGATATAAAGATCACCGGAATCGGATGCACGGTTTGGAAATGACAAGCAAAACAAATATGGCACCGGTCTGCGATAAACAACAAGTAGCCTACTAAATGCATCAAGATAAATAAGCTACAACACTCAAACATGGCAACAAAATACATCGCAGTGATCCACTCATGAAGCTTGACACAAGATGAACACTGAGCTACGGCTAATTCACTCATTAACAGGTTCAAACAAGCATGGCAAAAATGCAAATGATAACAGGTTTCAGACTTGGTGAAATTAACACAAGTCTGGAATTTATCATCAGGAAGCAATCTTTAGAGCATGAAAACTACATGCTACAGGAACTTAACATGGCAAATCAAGGCATGGCATGAAGCTACTCAAAGCACTTAACAAAAGTCCCTTAGTGACCTTGAGCCAAAAGGGACCAGAAAATACAATTGCAAGCATGTGAACATAGCAAAAACATAAAAAGATTCAGACTTAGTGAAAAACTGGAGCATGCAAAACAGTTTAACAAGTAGGCATGCTTACGAGCTCGATGCACTCACTACAAAACATGGCATGACAAAATAAGCATACACCCATAAAAAAGACATGGCATAGAAGCTAGACATGGCTATAACAACAACATAGCATGCACGGATCAATAGCAACATCCACGGCAAAATCGCTAAACATGTCAACAATCTGCCAGGATTCACCTTGTAGAAAAAGTAGAGCTTGATTGACTCAAGCTAGGGTGCTCCATAAATGCAAACAAAGACATGGATGGATAGAGCACCACAATATTAACAAAACATCCTTACTGATCATTCTCAAAAGAGGCACGGATCACTAGTAAACAACATGAACATATGGCATAAAGACAAAAACAGGAGAAGGACTTAGTGAAATTCTAAGTCCCTGAAATCAGCATTACCGATTATGCTACTTTGCAAACTTGTGCTAGTCACCATAAAGGTCACAAAAATACATGGCAAGCACCTATGTAAATATGGCATGGCATATAACAAAACACATGTAGAGCTCAGGGTCATAGCATGCACACATTAAACATGGCAAAAATGACAAAATGCCATTTGCTGAAACAGATCAGACAAAATTCATCACATAGCCCTCTTCCAACATTTCGGGCATCAAAATGAGCTCAAATGAAAATGATGCAATGAGATGAAATGATGTACTCGTCGAGGCGAACATTTTGATATGCCACACACGCGAATCTGAGCTACGGATGCAGAGTTATGGCATGGCAAAGATTGCAAAAATAATTAGGGTTTCGGGAAGAAAGTCAACTGTCTCGAATCTCAGATCCAGATCCAGCCGGGCGCGGATTTCGAGGCGGCGGCGCTCTCACAGGAATTGACGACAACGGCGGCGGTCGGAGATGGCGGAGCTCCGGGACGGCGCCGGCATGCGGTGGCCGGAGCAAGGCAGGGCCGGCGTGGTACGGACGACGAGGCGGCGCAGAGCCGCGGTGGCCGGAGCTGCTGCGCCGGCGAGGGGAGGCGGGCCGGCGCCGGCAGAGGAGCAGGACGGAGGCGGCGGCCGGAGATGGCGCAGGCGGCGGTGCTCGGCGTCACAGGCGGCGGCGACGGCGATGGTTGGTGGCGGCGGGACGCAGTGAGTCCGGCGACCGGGCGCGGCGAAGACGACGAACGGCGCCTGCCGCCGGCGGAGAAGAGGCGGCGAGGAGGCAACGGGCTGCGGCGAAGACGAGGCGCGGGCGCTCGGCGGTGCGCGCGTGCCGAGCGGGCCGGCTGTGGGCCCCGCGGGCCGGCCGGCGGTGCGCGGTGGCGGAGGCCACGTGGCAGGCGTTGAGAGGCTGGGAGCGGCGGTAGAGCTGACGTGTCGCCTCCCGGTTGGCCGGGGCGATGTGGCGGCGGGGTGGACGCGTCCGGCAGCGGGACGGACATGTCCGGCGGCACGATGGAGAAGAAGGTTAGGGTTTCATCCGCGAAAATTTCGGGGGAGGCCACATATTTATAGGTAGAGGGAGCTACGAGAGTCCAAATGAGGTGCGGTTTTTGGCCACGCGATTGTGATTGAACGACCGAGATGATGTAGGAGGCTTAGGTGGGTTTTGGACACTTTGGAGGGGTGTTGGGCTGCAACACACAAGAGGCCTTTCGGTCCCTCAGTTAACCGTTGGAGTATCAAACGAAGTCCAAATGGTACGAAACTTGGCAGGCGGTCTACCGGTAGTAAACCAAGGCCGCATGACAAGTCTCGGTCCAATCCGAAAACGTTTAACACCCGCACATGAAAAGAGGTAGAAAGGGACACTAGGGAACATAGGAGCGCCAGATTGCAAAACGGACAACGGGGAAAATGCTTGGATGCATGAGATGAACATGTATGCAAATGCAATGCACATGATGACATGATATGAAATGCATGACACTCAAGAAATGACAAGGCAACAATAGCGAATAACTGGAGGACACCTGGCACATCGGTCTCGGGGCGTTACAACACTCCACCACTACGAGAGGATCTTGTCCCGAGATCTAGAATGGCACTGGAGGGAAAATGGAAGAGAACGAGAAGAGATAAAACTAAGTTGCTTCTTTGACAAACGAGTGAAACCAAAGAACCTTGAAAAGGTTAAGCCATTGGAAAAATCAACGAAGATGAACAAAGTTGAAACCACTCCGTTAGGAAAAGAGGAAAGGAAAGAACCGATTTGGGTAGCACTCCGATTTAGAAGGGATAAGCAAGGAAAAGAACAAGGTCCTGACAAGAACAAGAAGAAGGGTTGAAGAGAGCAACATCACAATGCCTCCGGATCAAAAGAATAGAAGATAGATAATTGAAATAGGAGAATGGAGAAGAAAATGCCATCTTATGCCACAAAAGAGCTTGAGAAGGCATCCCTAGGGGACGGGTCGAGCGGAGTTGTTGGAACACCAACAATGAAAAGAATAACCTTGATATGGTCTTATGGAATACATCTCAAATTATGAGGTGACAACCAGCCACTTACGGGAAAAGAATTGGATTGATATCAACAAGGAGAAGAGAAAGCTATCTCACCGGGAGGATAAAAGAAGAACTTGGGTCACTTATGAGCACCATAGATAGCAACAATCCTTAGGGAAGGCTTTAGGTGAAACATGACACAAGATAGCTCCAACTAGTTGGTTGATGGATTTAAAATACCTCATTCTTAATAACATGTGAATCATGAAACATGAACTCAAATTATCAAGAATGACATAATACCACCTCGAATGATACGGTTGAAAGAATTGCACTTTGAAATGCAAGATAAAGAATACTTGAGCTCCTCTGAAAAGAATCTCGATGAACACTTCGAAAAGAAATTAAATCCTTGATGAACCATCATGTAGAACCTTCATGAAGAACTCCGGTAAACAAAGGAATGACCAAACGAAAGGAGAGAGAAGTTGGAAACACAAGGTAAATCCTTGCAATGATTAGATGGATCTTCGCGATGAAATAACTGAAATAACTTTGAGCTCCGGAAAGAAAGATGGACAACTTGAATCGAGAATTTGATGAACCTCCGGAATAGGGAATTAATCACTAGGGTGAACAAGAATAAGGATTACGTTATGTGTATCCTTCACCAATTTAAATTGATGACAAACAACGGATTTGGCATACTACTTATTCTCGTAGAAAAGATTAAGATAGATATAACATAAACTTGAGAATGTCTTCAACGCACCACCGGTAGGATTGAAAACGAACGGAGTAAAGGGATGAATCACCGGGGTAAGAATTGTGAAATGAACGAAGATACTTGAGACAATCTAGATACATGAGAACGAAGGGATCACGAACTGATTAGAGACCACTTGAACGATGCGCCGGTAAGATTGGAGAATGATAACTGGAAGCTGAGAATGAATAACCTGAAATGATGGACTCCGGATAATCAAACTGAGAAGACTCTTGAATTGCTCCGGATAGGTGAAAATAATTCTCACTATCAAAACAGTTATGAGAGGATGACATCATGCTAGAGCCATGAATCTCTGAGAGAGCGGATAGATATGGAGGGAAAAGTTTTCTTCGGTCTTCAAAACCTGAGAATGACGACGAGAAACACCAACAATAATGGTAGAGGCACTCCGAAATGAAGAATAGAAAGGTTGATCCAACGATGAAAAGAATTGCTAGCTCTTGGAGAAAAAAGCATATGACTGATGATGAATCATTCTTACGTCAAACTTTGAAAAGAATTTGAGAAATAACTCCAGAAAAAGAAAAGAGTCAGGTAAGATCCTAGTAAAAGACCTGTGGGTTAGGGCCCACTCAAAAGATACATCGTTGAATGATTTTTTTGAAGAGAGATTGCACCGGTTGATATAAATGGCTTGAATGAGATAACAACCTCGAAATAGGTTGAACGGATCTTGAATGAAAAGATGAGCCTTCTGAGATATCTTCAGCACTCCCGAACAAATGAATAGCGAGAAGTGAATGATTATGAGGTGCACCGGCATGAGAAGGTATTAGAAAGGAGAAAAAGGATATGATCAACAACAAAACTTGAATTGAATCCACCCGGAGGAGAAAACGAGTGAAGAGTGACGAACTTGAAGCTCCGTTAGAATCTTCATGAGAATCACCGAATATGAACATTGAAAGAAAAGAATGAAGAGACTTCACATGAATAAGATGGACACTTGATCAAGAAATCTGAGTCCTTGAAGAAAAAAGGGTGGGAGGGCGGGAAAACAAAGGCAAGCTTGGGGCGGATGAAGTGAACACCGTTGAAAAGAACTGATAATTGATCTTGCGGATGTTGGAAACGATCGGATTCACTTGAAGAGAACCACGCCGGTTGAAAAGGATTAACAAGACAATCTCAATAAACGAGAAGGATTAGTATTCACATAGGAATATGAGAACACCGCTTAGGAAAGGTATGGAATCAACATTTGTCTTCGAAGCAACTCGAATACCACAACTCAAAAACAAAACAAAGGATTGGCTTGCAAAATAAGCCAGAACAAACATATGATAGAGATTTTGTCCGAAGTTTTCGTGGTGGGGCCTACACGGGCTCGATCGTACAGCACCATCATGTACAAGGCAGTGCACATGACATACGAAGCGTCCCCGAGTCGGCATAGCCAAGGACTCTTTAAGACACAATGAGACCACTATAAAACCAACCATGGATAGGCGGACCACTAGATGGCGAACCCCAATTTCATATCATACATCTGTCGGAATGATATCCTAAGAGCTACTTGAATTCCCACTTATAAACTCCCGAAACTTTCCGGTTATGCAATCAGGTGTTGGGGATATAGGGGAAGCATAATATCTCACCCAAAACTAGCAAATCCTACATCCAGCTGTATCCATCCTTCAACACATAACCAAGAAACCTTCAGAAATCATCTACCTCAACCTTCGAAAAGCATCCGTTATACGAGTTATGGCAATACTCCCGAACTCCCGCCCCAGTACTGGCTGGCGTCGAGGTTATCTCACCAACAACTGCATAAAAGAGATTTTCGATGTTGGCGAAACTAAACTCAGGTATTCCAGAACTGCAATGATAAAATTGTGTCGACAACACCTCGGAGCTCAACTCCCCGGGACACTTCCACAACCCCTAAATGCCAGGAGGCACCAAGAACAATGTTCTCGTCACAAAACTATCGGGACGATTCCAAGATACCCGCGTGATACTAATTTTTTTAGTGAAATCTGAGAAGAGAAGAGTCAAAACTCTACGTTAGGATGCCTCACCAGAGTGACGAAGGTACTGAGGAGTAAAAAGAATTCCTAACTCTCCGATATATAAAATCCTAAATGACTCAAAACATTTTTGTAGACTCAACAACGCTAGCGATTCGATCAAGCAGGGGGCTCCTAAAGTCGGGGAAGGCTCTGATACCAACTTGTAACGCCCTCGATGTGGCTATATCTCCCACGTGTCGAAGCACGACTTAGAGGCACAACCGCATTGAAAGCAATGTCGCAAGTGAGGTAATCTTCACACAACCCATGTAATACATAAGGGAAAGAGATACATAGTTGGCTTACAATCACCACTTCACACAATACATGAATAAAGCATTACATCATGCAAATACCATCAAGGTCCGACTACGGAACCAAAATAAAAGAAGACTACCCCAAAAGCTACACAGATCCTCGATCGACCCCAACTGGGCTCCACCACTGATCAACTAGAACGAAACAACACAAAGGACAAGATCTTCATCGAGCTCCTCCTTGAGCTTGGTTGCGTCACCTGCTCGGTAACATCGGCACCTGCAAACTAGTTTTGGAAGTATCTGTGAGTCACGGGGACTCAGCAATCTCACACCCTCACGATCAAGACTATTTAAGCTTATAGGAATGGTAAAAGGTATGAGGTGGAGCTGCAGCAAGCGACTAGCATATATGGTGGCTAACATACGCAAATGAGAGCGAGAAGAGAAGGCAAAGCACGTTCGAGAAATATATGATCAAGAAGTGATCCTAGAACAACCTACGTCAAGCATAACTCCAACACCGTGTTCACTTCCCGGACTCCACCGAGAAGAGACCATCACGGTTACACACGTGGTTGGTGCATTTTAATTAAGGTAAACTTCAGGTTTTCTACAACTGGACATTAACAAATTCCCAGCTGCCCATAACCGCAGGCACGTCTTTTGAAAGTTCAAATCCCTGCAGGGGTGTCCCAACTTAGCCCATCACAAGCTCTCACGGTCAACGAAGGATATTCCTTCTCCCAAGACAATCTGATCAGACTCGGCATCCCGGTTACAAGACATCCTCGACAATGGTAAAACAAGTCCAGCAAGACCACCCGCTGTGCCGACAAATCCCGATAGGAGCTGCACATATCTCGTTCTCAGGGCACACCGGATAAGCTAAGCGTACGGGAGCCAACGTAACCCAAGTTGCCAAGGGACGGCCCCGCATGGTTCTCTGGGTTGGACCAACACTTAGAGAAGCACTGGCCCGGTGGGGTTAAAATAAAGATGACCCTTGGGCTAGCCGACCCAAGGGAAAGAAAAGGCTAGGTGGCAAATGGTAAAACCAATGTTGGGCCTTGCTGGAGGAGTTTTATTCAAGGCGAACTGTCAAGGGGTTACCATTATAACCCAACCGCGTGAGGAACGCAAAATCCGGGAACATAACACCGATATGACGGAAACTAGGGCGGCAAGAGTGGAATAAAACACCAGGCATAAGGCCGAGCCTTCCACCCTTTACCAAGTATATAGATGCATTAATTAAATAAGAGATATTGTGATATCCCAACAAAATATCCATGTTCCAACAAGGAACAAGCTCCAATCTTCACCTGTAACTAACAACACTATAAGAGGGGCTGAGCAAAGCAGTAACATAGCCAAACAACAGTTTGCTAGGACAAGGTGGGTTAGAGGCTTGGTTCAACAATATAGGAGGCATGATAAGCAAGTGGTAGGTATCGCAACATAGGCATAGCAAAAGAGCGAGCAACTAGCAAGCAAAGATAGAAGTGATTTCGAGGGTATGGTCATCTTGCCTGAAATCCCGCAAGGAAGAAAACGAGTCCATGAAGAGGACAAACCGACGTAGTCGAACGGGTCCTCACAAACGCGACGTAATTGGAACCAACCCGAAGAAGCAACACCGGAAAGAAGCACACAACATAGTAAACAACCAACACATGAACATGGCATGATATGCGGGATGCGGTGTGTGATGCATATGCATGATTTGGAAAGGAAAAATTGAACCTGGCCTCAACTTGGAATTCCAAGAGCGCCACTGGAAAGGTGAGGTGATTTCGGTTGAAATTGATATAAAGATCACCGGAATCAGATGCATGGTTTGGAAATGACAAGCAAAACAAATATGGCACCGGTCTGCGATAAACAGCAAGTAGCCTACTAAATGCATCAAGATAACTAAGCTACAACACTCAAACATGGCAACAAAATATATGGCAGGGATCCACTCATGAAGCTTGACAAAAGATGAACACTGAGCTACGGCTAATTCACTCATTAACAGGTTCAAACAAGCATGGAAAAAGTGCAAATGATAACATGTTTCAGACTTGGTGAAATTAACACAAGTCTGGAATTTATCATCAGGAAGCAATCTTTAGAGCATGAAAACTACATGCTACAGGAACTTAACATGGCAAAGCAAGGCATGGCATGAGCTACTCAAATCACTTAATAAAAGTCCCTTAGTGACCTTGAGCCAAAAGGGATCATAAAATACAATTGCAAGCATGTGAACATAGCAAAAACATAAAAAGATTCAAACTTAGTGAAAAACTGGAGCATGCAAAACAGTTTAACAAGTAGGCATGTTTACGAGCTCGATGCACTCACTACAAAACATGGCATGAAAAAATAAGCATACACCCATAAAAAATAGATGGCATAGAAGCTAGACATGGCAAGAACAACAACATAGCATGCACGGATCAATAGCAACATCCTCGGCAAAATTGCTAAACATGTCAACAATCTGCCAGGATTCACCTTATAGAAAAAGTAGAGCTCGATTGACTCAAGCTAGGGTGCTCCATAAATGCAAAAAAAGACATGGATGGATAGTGCACCACAATATTAACAAAACATCCTTACTGATCATCCTCAAAAGAGGCACGGATCACTAGTAAACAACATGAACATATGGCATAAACACAAAAACAGGAGAAGGACTTAGTGAAATTCTAAGTCCCTGAAATCAGCATTACTGATTACGCAACTTTGCAAGCATGTGCTAGTCACCAAAAAGGTCACAAAAATACATGGCAAGCACCTCTGTAAAGATGGCATGGCATATAACAAAACACATGTAGAGCTCAGGGTCATAGCATGCACACATTAAACATGGCAAAAATGACAAAATGTCATTTGCTGAAATAGATCGGACAAAATTCATCACATAGCCCTCTTCCAACAGCATTTCGGGCATCAAGATGAGCTCAAATGAAAATGATGCAATGAGATGAAATGATTTACTCGTCGAGACGAACATTTTGATATACTACACGCGCAGATATGAGCTACGGATGCAGAGTTATGGCATGGCGAAGATTGCAAAAATAATCAGGGTTTTGGGAAGAAAGTCAACCGTCTCGAATCTCAGATCCGGATCCAGCCGAGCACGGATTTCGAGGCGGCGGCGCTCTCGCAGGAATTGACGATGACGGCGGTGGCCGGAGATGGCGGAGCTCCGAGACGGCGCCGGCGTGCGGTGGCCGGAGCAAGGCGGGGCCGGCGTGGTACGGATGACGAGGCGGCGCAGAGCCGCGGTGGCCGGAGCTGCTGCGCCGGCGAGGGGAGGAGGGCCAGCGCCGGCGGAGGAGCAGAACGGAGGCGGCGGCCGAAGATGGTGCAGGCGGCGGCAACTGTGATGGTTGGTGGCGGCGGGGGCGCGGCGAGTCCGGCGACCAGCCGCGGCAAAGACGACGAACGGCGCTTGCGCCGGCGGAGAAGAGGTGGCGAGGCTCGCCGGGGTGGCGAGGAGGCGACGGGTTGCGGCGAAGATGAGGCGCGGGCGCTCGGCGGTGCGCGCGGGCCGAGCGGGCCGGCTGTGGGCCCCGCGGGCCGGGCTGCGGTGCGCGGTGGCGGAGGCCACGTGGCAGGCGTTGAGAGGCTGGGAGCGGCGGCGGAGCTGACGTGTCGCCTCCGGGTTGGCCGGGGCGACGTGGCGGCGGGGTGGACGCGTCCGGCGGCGGGACGGACATGTCCGGCGGCGCGATGGAGAAGAAGGTTAGGGTTTCATCCGCGAAAATTTCGGGGGAGGCCACATATTTATAGGTAGAGGGAGCTACGAGAGTCCAAATGAGGTGCGGTTTTTGGCCACGCGATCGTGATTGAACGACCGAGATGATGTAGGAGGCTTAGATGGGTTTGGGACACTTTGGAGGGGTGTTGGGCTGCAACACACAAGAGGCCTTTCGGTCCCTCGGTTAACCGTTGGAGTATCAAACGAAGTCCAAATGGTACGAAACTTGGCAGGCGGTCTCCCGGTAGTAAACCAATGCTGCATGACAAGTCTCGGTCAAATCCGAAAACGTTTAACATCCGCACATGAAAAGAGGTAGAAAGGGACACCGGGGAACATAGGAGCGCCGGATTGCAAAACGGACAACGGGGAAAATGCTCGGATGCATGAGATGAACATGTATGCAAATGCAATGCACAAGATGACATGATATGAAATGCATGACACGCAAGAAATGACAAGGCAACAACAGCGAATAACTGGAGGACACCTGCCACATCGGTCTCGGGGCGTTACAACAGGGCTTCGCCTAAACACCGCTACAGTATGACCGAGGTGGATTATGGTGGAGGGGGGCACCACACACGGCTGGGAGAGATCTTTGTGATCAACTGGTGTGTCTAGAGGTGCCCCCTGCCCCTGTATATAAAGGAGCAAGGGGGAGGCCGGCCGGCCCTTGTTGGCGCGCCTAGGAGGAGTAGGAGTAGGATTCCTCCCTTTCCTACTCCTACTAGGAAGGGGAAAGGCAGGGAGAGAAAGAGAAGAAAAAGGGGCGCGTTGCCTGCCCTAGGCCGGCCCCTCTCTCTTTCCCTTATGACCCAACAAGGCCCATTAGCCCCCGGGGGGTTCCGGTAACCCATTCGGTACTCTGGTAAAATCCCGATTTCACCCGGAACTATTCCGATGTCCAAATGTAGGCTTTCAATATATCAATCTTTATGTCTCGGCCATTTCAAGACTCCTTGTCATGTCCGTGATCAAATCCGGGACTTCGAACTACCTTCGGTACACCAAAACATATAAACTCATAAAACTGATCGTCATAGAACTTTAAGCGTGCGGACCCTACGGGTTCGAGAACTATGTAGACATGACCGAGACATTCTCCGGTCAATAACCAATAGCGGAACCTGGATGCTCATATTGGTTCCTACATATTCTACGAAGATCTTTATCGGTCAAACCGCACAACACTATACATTGTTCTCTTTGTCATCGGTATGTTACTTGCCCGAGATTCGATTGTCGGTATCCCAATACCTAGTTCAATCTCATTACCGGCAAGTCTCTTTACTCATTCCGTAATACATCATCCCGTAAGTAACTCATTAGTTATCATGCTTGCAAGGCTTATAGTGATGTGTATTATACCGAAAGGGCCCAGAGATACCTCTCCGACAATCGGAGTGACAAATCCTAATCTTGATCTATGCCAACTCAACAAGTACCATCGGAGACACCTGTAGAGCACCTTTATAATCACCCAGTTACGTTATGACGTTTGGTAGCACACAAAGTGTTCCTCCGGTATTCGGGAGTTGCATAATCTCATAGTCATAAGAACATGTATAAGTCATGAAGAAAGCAATAGCAGTAAACAGACGATCAAGTGCTAAGATAACGGAATGGGTCAAGTCAATCACATCATTCTCCTAATGATGTGATCCCATTGATCAAATAACAATTCATGTCTATGGTTAGGAAACTTAACCATCTTTGACCAATGAGATAGTCAAGTGGAGGCATACTAGTGACACTACGTTTGTCTATGTATTCACACATGTATTATGTTTCCGGTTAATACAATTCTAGCATGAATAATAAACATTTATCATGAAATAAGGAAATAAATAATAACTTTATTATTGCCTCTAGGGAATATTTCCTTCAGTCTCCCACTTGCACTAGATTCAATAATCTAGTTCACATCACCATGTGATTTAACACCAATAGTTCACATCACCATGTGATTAACACCCATAGTTCACATCGTCATGTGACCAACACCCAAAGGGTTTACTAGAGTCAATAATCTAGTTCACATCGCTATGTGATTAACACCCAAAGAGTACTAATGTGTGATCATGTTTTGCTTGTGAGAGAAGTTTAGTCAACGGGTCTCCCACATTCAGGTCCGTGTGTATTTTGCAAATTTCTATGTCAGCAATGCTCTGCACGGAGCTTCTCTAGCTAATTTCTCCCACTTTAAATATGTATCGAGATTGAGACTTAGAGTCATCTGGATTAGTGTCAAAACTTGCATCGACGTAACCCTTTACGACGAACCTTTTGTCACCTCCATAATCGAGAAACATATCCTTATTCCACTAAGGATAATTTTGATCGTTGTTCAGTGATCTACTCCTAGATCACTATTGTACTCCCTTGCCAAACTCAGGGCAGAGTATACAATAGGTCTGATACACAGCGTGGCATACTTTATAGAACATATGGCTTAGGCATAGGGAATGACTTTCATTCTCTCTCTATCTTCTGCCCTGGTCGGGCTTTGAGTCTTACTCAACTTCACACCTTGTAACATAGGCAAGAACTCTTTCTTTGACTGTTCCATTTTGAACTACTTCAAAGTCTTGTCAAGGTATGTACTCATTGAAAAAACTTATCAAGCGTCTTGATCTATCTCTATAGATCTTAATGCTTAATATGTAAGAAGCTTCACCGAGGTCTTTCTTTGAAGAACTCCTTTCAAATACTCCTTTATGCTTTCCAGAAAATTCTACATCATTTCTAATCAACAATATGTCATTTACATATACTTATCAGAAAGGCTGTAGTGCTCCCACTCACTTTCTTGTAAATACAGGCTTCACCGCAAGTTTGTATAAAACTATATGCTTTAATCAACTCATCAAAGCGTATATTCCAACTCCGAGATGCTTGCACCAGTCTACAGATGGTTCGCTGGAGCTTGCACATTTTGTTAGCACCTTTAGGATTGACAAAACCTTCTGGTTGCATCATATACAACTCTTCTTTAATAAATCCATTAAGGATTGCAGTTTTGTTATCCATTTGCCAGATTTCATAAAATGTGGCAATTGCTAACATGATTCAGACAGACTTTAAGCATCGATATGAGTGATAAAATCTCATCACAGTCAACACCTTGAACTTTGTCAAAACCATTTTTGACAAGTCTAGCTTTGTAGATAGTAAGACTACTATCAGCGTCCGTCTTCCTCTTGAAGATCCATTTATTTTCTATGGCTTGCCGATCATCGGGCAAGTCAACCAAAGTCCACACTTTGTTTTCATACATGGATCCCATCTCAGATTTCATGGCCTCAAGCCATTTCACGGAATCTAGGCTCATCATCGCTTCCTCATAGTTCGTAGGTTTGTCGTGGTCAAGTAACATGATCTCCGGAACAGGATTACCGTACCACACTGGTGCGGATCTCACTCTAGTTTACCTACGAGGTTCGGTAGTAACTTGATCTGAAGTTACATGATCATTATCATTAGCTTCCTCACTAATTGGTGTAGGAGTCAGCGAAACAGATTTCTGTGATGAACTACTTTCCAATAAGGGAGCAGGTACAGTTACCTCATCAAGTTCTACTTTCCTCCCACTCACTTCTTTTGAGAGAAAACCCCTTCTCTAGAAAGGATCCATGCTTAGCAATGAATGTCTTGCCTTCGGATCTGTGATAGAAGGTGTACCCAACAGTTTCCTCTGGGTATCCTATGAAGACACATTTCTCCGATTTGGGTTCGAGCTTATCAGGTTAAAGCTTTTTCACATAAGCATCGTAGCCCCAAACTTTAAGAAACGACAACTTTGGTTCCAAACCACAATTCATAAGATGTCGTCTCAACGGATTTTGATGGTGCCCTATTTAACATGAATGCGGTTGTCTCTAATACATAACCACAAAACGATAGTGGTTAATCGGTAAGAAACATCATAGATTGCACTATATCCAATAATAGTACGGTTATGACGTTCGGACACACCATTATGCTGTGGTGTTCCAGGTGGCATGATTTTGTGTAACTATTCCACATTATTTTAATTGAAGACCAAACTCATAACTCAAATATTTGTCTCTGTGATCAGATCGTAGAAACTTTATTTTCTTGTCACGATGATTTTCCACTTCACTCTGAAGTTCTTTGAACTTTTCAAATGTTTTAGACTTATGTTTCATCAAGTAGATATACCCATATCTGCTCAAATCATGTGTGAAGGTCAGAAAATAATGATACCTGCCACGAGCCTCAACACTCATCGAACTGCATACATCAGTATGTATTATTTCCAATAAGTCAGTTGCTCGCTCCATTGTTTCGGAGAACGGAGTCTTAGTCATCTTGCCCATGAGGCATGGTTCGCAAGCATCAAAATGATTCATAATCAAGTGATTCCAAAAGCCCATCAGCATGGAGTTTCTTCACGCGCTTTACACCAGTATGACCTAAACGGCAGTACCACAAATAAGGTGCACTATCATTATTAACTTTGCATCTTTTGGCTTCAATATTATGAATATGTGTATCACTATGACCGAGATCCAACAAACCATTTTCAATGGGTGTATGACCATAGAAGGTTTTATTCATGTAAATGATGACCCACAAGTATAGGGGATCTATCGTAGTCCTTTCGATAAGTAAGAGTGTCGAACCCAACGAGGAGCAGAAGGAAATGATAAACGGTTTTCAGCAAGGTATTCTTTGCAAGTACTGAAATAAGTGGTAACAGATAGTTTTGTGGTGAGATAATTTGTAACGAGCAACAAGTAATAAAAGTAAATAAAGTGCAGCAAGGTGGCCCTATCCTTTTTGTAGCAAAGGACAAGCCTGGACAAACTCTTATATAAGGAAAAGCGCTCTCGAGGACACATGGGAATATCGTCAAGCTAGTTTTCATCACGTTCATATGATTCGCGTTCGGTACTTTGATAATTTGATATGTGGGTGGACCGGTGGTTGGGTGTTGTTCTTACTTGAACAAGCATCCCACTTATGATTAACCTCTATTGCAAGCATCCGCAACTACAACAAAAGTATTAAGGTAAACCTAACCATAGCATGAAACATATGGATCCAAATCAGCCCCTTACGAAGCAACGCATAAACTAGGGTTTAAGCTTCGGTCACTCTAGCAACCCATCATCTACTTATTACTTCCCAATGCCTTCCTCTGGGCACAAATAATGGTGAAGTGTTATGTAGTCGATGTTCACATAACACCACTAGAGGCTAAACAACATACATCTTATCAAAATATCGTATGAATACCAAATTCACATGACTACTAATAGCAAGACTTCTCCCTTGTCCTCCGGAACAAACGTAACAACTCACAAAGCATATTCATGTTCATAATCAGAGGGGTAATAGTATGCATAAAGGATCTGAACATATGATCTTCCACCAATTAAACCAACTAGCATCAACTACAAGGAGTAATTAACACTACTAGCAACCTACTAGCACCAATCCCGGACTTGGAGACAAGAATTGGATACAGGAGATGAACTAGGGTTTTGAGATGAGATGGTGCCGATGAAGATGTTGATGGAGATTGCCCTCTCCCGATGAGAGGAGCGTTGGTGATGACGATGGCGATGATTTCCCCCTCCGGGAGGGAAGTTTCCCCGGCAGAACAGCTCTGCCGGAGCTCTAGATTGGATCTGCCAAGGTTCCGCCTCGTGGCAGCGGAGTTTCGTCCCGAAAGGTTGCTTCTTATTTTTTTCCCGATGAAAGACTTCATATAGGAGAAGATGGTCATCGGAGAGCCACCAGGGGGCCCACGAGGTAGGGGGCGCGCCCTAAGGGGGGCACCCTCGTGAGCAGGGTGTGGGCCCCCTGGTCTTCATCTTTGGCGAGGATTTTTCATTATTTATTATAAGGTATTCCGTGGAGTTTCAAGACTTTTGGAGTTGTGCAGAATAGGTCTCTAATATTTGCTCCTTTTCTAGCCCAGAATTCCAGCTGCCGGCATTCTCCCTCCTTATGTAAATGTTGTAAAATAAGAGTGAGTAGCCATAAGTATTGTGACATAATGTGAAATAACAGCCCATAATGCAATAAATATCGATATAAAAGCATGATGCAAAATGGACGTATCAACTCCCCCAAGCTTAGACCTCGCTTGTCCTCAAGCGAAAGCCGATAACAATAAATATGTCCCCGTGTTTAGAGGTAGAGGCATCGATAAAAATAAAATATGGACATGAGGGCATCATGATTATTCTCATAACAGCAACATACATAGATATTTCAATATGATTACTTATGTTCAAGTGATGATCTATTGATAATGCAAAAGTATGAATTAGAAACCTTATTGAGAACTAACAAACTATAACCTCAGTCATTGAAGCGATTGCAATTTATCATAACATGAGAAAGAGTCTATGTCAGAGCTAAAAAGCAAGTCCACATACTCAACTATCGTCTAGTCTTTCATAATTGCTAACACTCGCGCAATACTTGTGGTTACGGAGTTTTAATCGGACACAGGGAAAGATAGGGGCTTATAGTTTCGCCCCACAACCTTTTACCTCGAGGGTAATGTCAACAATAATAACTCATCCCCCCTACATCCAATTAGATATATCTATCAGGATCTTTCCAACGCAATGGGCTTGCCAAAGGATAAAATGTAAAAAGGAAAGGTGAAGATCACCATGACTCTTGCATAAGGTAGAAGATAATAATAAAATATAGGCCCTTCGCAGAGGGAAGCAGAGATTGCCATGCGCTTTTATGGTTGGATGTACAAAATCTTAATGCGAAAGAACGTCACGTTTATATTGCCCCTTGTGATATGAACCTTTATTATGCAGTTCGTCGCTTTTATTACTTCCACATCACAAGATCGTATAAAGCTTATTTCTCCCACACCAATCAATCATACATATTTAGAGAGCAATTTTTCTTTGCACCGATGACAACTTACTTGAAGGATCTTATTCAATCCATAGGTACATATGGTGGACTCTCATGGCAAAACTGGTTTAAGGATATTTGGAAGCACAAGTATTATCTCTACTTGGTGTTGAGGATTTGGCTAGCATGAGGGGGAAAGGCAAGCTCAACATGTTGGATGATCCATGACAACATACTTTATCTCAGATATAAGAAAACATAACCCATTATGTTGTCTTCCTTGTCCAACATCAACTCTTTAGCATGTCATATTTTGATGAGTGCTCCCAATCATAAAAGATGTCAATAATAGTATATTTATATGTGAAACCTCTCTTTCCTTATTACTTCTTATTAATTGCAATGATGACCAAAGCTATGTCTGCCAACTCCCAACAACTTTTAATCATCACACTCTTTCTATGTGAAGTCATTACTATCAATAAGATCAATATGAACTTTTGTTTCTTTTTATTCTTTTTCTCTTTTCTTTTATTCACCCAAGATTATAGCAAGAAAATCAAGCCCTTGACTCAACACTAATATTTATTATATAGCTCACGGACTCGATTACATAGAAGGATAATAAAGCAAAACTCACAACTAGATCATGCCATAAACTTTATTCTACTAGATCAAAATACTACTAATAGGATTGAACTAAGGAAAATGGTAAAGATAGGAGTTGTGATTGTGATACGATACCGGGGCACCTCCCCCAAGCTTGGCAGTTGTCAAGGGGAGTGCCCATACCCATGTGATTATATATCCTTGGTTGGTGAAGAAGGTGGAAGTGTTGTTGATGATGCAGGCTTGTCATCCATCTTCCAAGGCATAGGTTCACCATCATAGAAGGCTGATCGAGTCTCCAGAATCCTCAAATCTACAGCCAAACTCATTCTTTTGAATCTATATTCATACTCACAGTTTTGGTTTTGCAGGTCATAGATTTGGGCTTGGAGGTGCTCGATCCTCTCATGTAGCTTGAAGATGGCCTCCTCGGTGTTCTTGGCATCCGTCTTGTAGTTGTTAGTGAACTCCGCGAGCATCGTGTGGCTAGCGTTGATTCCATGCTCCACCATCCCCTGGCACTTGAAAACTTGTTGCTCCATTGCTTCGAGCCATGTCTCCACGCTTCCGGTTCCCTTTGGTCCCTCAGCATCGCGGATGTGCAGCAACCCATCACGCATCTCAATGGTTTGAGGGTGTTGCAGCACCTCCGCGAGGTAAGGGTTGATGACCTTATCGAAGAACTTGTCCTTGGAAGCACTTGGGGACGTCATGATAATCTAGATCTATCAAAAAAACAGCTCGAAACAAAAACAGGAAATTTTGCGTGATACGGGAGTCAAAACCCCCGGGAGATTATATAATGAATTTTTGCCGACCAAAATGCGTATCGTGCAAGAAAACGGAGTCCGGAAGGCACACGAGGAGCTCACGAGGTAGGGGGCACGCTCTCCACCCTCGTGGGGCCCTCGTGTCCTTCCCGGACTGCTACTTAATTTTCTATTTTTCTAAATATTCCAAAACAGAGAAATATTGCCTTAAAAATTGTTTTGGAGTCGGTTTACTTACCGTACCACATACCTATTCCTTTTCGGAGTCTGAAACATTCTGGAAAGTGTCCCTTATGTACTCCTCCGGGGTTACGGTATCAATAATATTGGTTTCAACATTTATGGGATTACCTAAGATATAATTCTTGATTCTTTGACCATTTACCACCTTCGGATTTGTGCCCTCAAAGTTGTTGATTTTTATGGCACCGGAACGATAGACCTCCTCGATAACATAGGGGCCTTCCCATTTAGAGAGAAGTTTCCCTGCAAAAAATCTTAAACGAGAGTTGTATAGCAATACATAATCACCTACATTAAACTCACGCTTTTGTGTCCTTTTGTCATGCCATCTTTTAACCTTTTATTTAAACAACTTGGCATTTTCATAAGCTTGGGTTCTCCATTCATCAAGTGAGCTAATATCAAATAACCTCTTTTCACCGGCAAGTTTAAAATCATAGTTGAGCTCTTTAATAGCCCAATATGCCTTATGTTCTAGTTCGAGAGGTAAGTGACATGCTTTTCCATATACCATTTTATACGGAGACATACCCATAGGATTTTTATATGCAGTTCTATAGGCCCATAATGCATCATCAAGTTTCTTGGACCAATTCTTTCTAGACCTATTGACAGTCTTTTGCAAAATTAATTTGAGTTCTCTATTACTCAATTCTACTTGACCACTAGACTGTGGGTGATATGGAGATGCAATTCTATGATTGGCGTCATATTTAGCAAGCATTTTACGGAAAGCACCATGAATAAAATGTGAACCACCGTCAGTCATTAAATACCTAGGGACTCCAAACCTCAGAAAAATAACTTCTTTAAGCATTTTAATAGAAGTGTTATGATCAACACTACTAGTTGGAATAGCTTCTACCCACTTAGTAACGTGATCAACAGCAACTAAAATATGTGTATATACATTAGAGGCAGGAAAAGGTCCCATATAATCAAAGCCCCAAACATCAAACGGTTCAATAACAAGTGAATAATTCATAGGCATTTCTTGACGTCTACTAATATTACCAATTCTTTGACATTCATCACAAGATAGGACAAACTTACAGGCATCCTTGAAGAGATTAGGCCAATAAAAACTGGATTGCACTACCTTATGTGCAGTTCTATCTCCCACGTGGTGTCCCCCATAAGTTTCGGAGTGGCACTTGCGTAGGATCTGTTCCTGTTCATGCTCAGGTACACAACGTCTAATAACACCATCTACTCCTTCTTTATAAATATGTGGGTCATCCCAAAAGTAATGTCTCAAATCATAGAAGAACTTTTTCTTTTGTTGGTATGTGAAGCTAGGTGGTATAAATTTAGCAACTATGTAATTAGCATAATCAGCATACCAAGGGGTACTACGAGAAGTACTTATGACATTTAATTGTTCATCAGGAAAGCTATCATCAATAGGTAGTGGGTCATCAAGAACATTCTCTAACCTAGATAAGTTGTCTGCAACGGGGTTCTCAGCTCCTTTTCTATCAATAATATGCAAATCAAATTCTTGTAGCAAGAGAACCCATCTAATAAGTCTAGGTTTAGCATCTTTCTTCTCCATAAGATATTTAATAGCAGCATGATCAGTGTGGATAGTTACTTTAGAATCAACAATATAAGGTCTGAACTTATCACAAGCAAATACAATTGCTAAAAGTTCTTTTTCAGTAGTAGCATAATTTCTTTGAGCATTGTCTAGAGTCTTACTAGCATAATGGATAACATTTAATTTCTTATCAACTCTTTGCCCTAGAACAGCACCTACAACATAATCGCTAGCATCACACATAATTTCAAAGGGTAAATTCCAATCAGGTGGCTGAACAATAGGTCCAGAGACTAATACTTTCTTAAGTATTTCAAATGCTTCGACACAATCATCATCAAAGATAAATGGTATATCTTTTTGTAATAAATTAGTCAGAGGCCGAGAAATTTTTTAGAAGTCCTTAATGAACCTCCTATAAAATCCGGCGTGACCAAGGAAACTTCTTATACCTTTAATGTCCTTGGGGCATGGCATCTTTTCAATAGCATCAACCTTGGCTTTATCAACTTCAATACCTCTTTCAGAAACTTTATGCCCCAAGACAATACCCTCATTAACCATAAAGTGGCACCTTTACCAATTCAAGACAAGATTAGTTTCTTCACATCTCTACAAAACTCGATCAAGATTGCTCAAGCAATCATCAAAAGAAGATCCATAAACAGAAAAATCGTCCATGAAAACCTCACAAATCTTTTCACAAAAGTCATAGAATATAGCCATCATGCATCTTTGAAAGGTAGCAGGTGCATTACATAAACCAAAAGGCATACGTCTATAAGCAAAGTACCAAAAGGGCATGTAAAAGTTGTCTTTGATTGATCTTTAGCCGACACAGGTATTTGAGAGAAACCAAAATAACCATCTATAAAGCAGTAATGTGTATGTTTGCATAATCTTTCTAGAATTTGATCGATAAAAGGTAAGGGGTAATGATCTTTCTTAGTAGCCTTATTTAATTTGCGGAAATCAATTACCATCCTATAACTTGTAGTAATTCTTTGTGGAATCAATTCATCTTTATCATTAGGAACAACAGTAATGCCTCCCTTCTTAGGGACACAATGAACATGACTTACCCACTGACTATCAGCAACAGGATAAATTATACCTGCCTCCAGAAGCTTTAGTATTTCTTTTCTTACCACTTCTTTCATTTTAGGATTTAGACATCGTTGAGGATCACAAACTGGTTTGGCATCTGCTTCCAAATTTATTTTATGTTGACATAGAGTGGGACTAATGCCCTTAAGATCATCAAGAGTATATCCAATAGCAGCACGGTGCTTCTTCAGAGTTTTCAATAATCTTTCTTCTTCATGCTCTGAAAGGTTAGCACTAATAATAACAGGATATATCTTCTTTTCATCAAGATAAGCATATTTAAGATTATCAGGCAACGGTTTAAGCTCAAACACGGGATCACCCTTAGGTAGAGGGGGATCCCCTAGGATTTCAACAGGCAAATTGTGTTTCAGAATAGGCTCCTATTTAAATAATATTTTATCTATTTCCCTTCTTTCATTCATAAACATATCATTCTCGTGGTCTAGCAAATATTGTTCTAAAGGATCATTAGGAGGTACGACAATAGAAGCAAGACCAATAAGTTCATCCTTACTAGGCAATTCTTCTTCATGGTGTTGTTTACTAAATTTAGAGAAATTAAACTAATGAGTCATATCATCTAAGCCGACAGTAACAACATCCCTTGTGCAATCTTGAAGGAAATATGCCCTAGAGGCAATAATAAAGTTATTATTTATTTCCTTATATCATGATAAATGTTTATTATTCATGCTAGAATTGTATTAACCGGAAACATAATACATGTGTGAATACATAGACAAACAGAGTGTCACTAGTATGCCTCTACTTGACTAGCTCGTTAATCAAAGATGGTTATGTTTCCTAACCATGAACAATGAGTTGTTATTTGATTAACGAGGTCACATCATTAGTAGAATGATCTGATTGACATGACCCATTCCATTAGCTTAGCACCTGATCGTTTAGTATGTTGCTATTGCTTTCTTCATGACTTATACATGTTCCTATGACTATGAGATTATGCAACTCCCGTTTACCGGAGGAACACTTTGGGTACTACCAAACGTCACAACGTAAATGGGTGATTATAAAGGAGTACTACAGGTGTCTCCAATGGTCGATGTTGGGTTGGCGTATTTCGAGATTAGGATTTGTCACTCCGATTGTCGGAGAGGTATCTCTGGGCCCTCTCGGTAATGCACATCACATAAGCCTTGCAAGCACTGCAACTAATATGTTAGTTGTGAGATGATGTATTACGGAACGAGTAAAGAGACTTGCCGGTAACGAGATTGAACTAGGTATTGGATACCGACGATCAAATCTCGGGCAAGTAACATACCGATGACAAAGGGAACAACGTATGTTGTTATGCGGTCTGACCGATAAAGATCTTCGTAGAATATGTAGGAGCCAATATGGGCATCCAGGTCCCGCTATTGGTTATTGACCGGAGACATGTCTCGGTCATGTCTACATTGTTCTCGAACCCGTAGGGTCCGCACGCTTAAGGTTACGATGACAGTTATATTATGAGTTTATGCATTTTGATGTACCGAAGGAGTTCGGAGTCCCGGATGAGATCGGGGACATGACGAGGAGTCTCGAAATGGTCGAGACGTAAAGATCGATATATTGGACGACTATATTCGGACATCGGAAAGGTTCCGAGTGATTCGGGTATTTTTCGGAGTACCGGGTAGTTACGGGAGAAGTAATGGGCCTTGATGGGCTTTAGTGGGAAGAGGAAAAAGGCTGCTGCGCCCCCCCTCCCCTTTGGTCCGAATTGGACTAGGGAAAAGGGGGCCGGCCACCTCTCCTTCTCCTCCTATTCCTTCTCCCTTCCTCCCCTCTTGGTGGACTCCTACTAGGACTTGGAGTCCTAGTAGGACTCCCTATCCTGGCCGCACCTTTGCCTTGGCCGGCCTCCTCCTCCTCCATCCTTTATATACGGAGGCAGGGGCACCTCTAAACACACAAGTTGACACAAGTTGATCCACGTGATCGATTCCTTAGCCGTGTGCGGTGCCCCCTGCCACCATATTCCTCGATAATACTGTAGCGGAGTTTAGGCGAAGCCCTGCTGCTGTAGTTCATCAAGATCGTCACCACGCCGTCGTGCTGACGAAACTCTTCCCCGACACTTTGCTGGATCGGAGTCCGGGGATCGTCATCGGGCTGAACGTGTGCTCGAACTCGGAGGTGCCGTAGTTTCGGTGCTTGATCGGTTGGATCGTGAAGACGTACGACTACTTCCTCTACGTCGTGTCATCGCTTCCGCAGTCGGTCTGCGTTGGGTACGTAGACAACACTCTCCCCTCGTTGCTATGCATCACATGATCCTGTGTGCGCGTAGGAAATTTTTGAAATTACTACGAAACCCAACAGTGGCATCCGAGCCTAGGTTAATGATGTTGATGTTATATGCACGAGTAGAACACAAGTGAGTTGTGGACGATACAAGTCATACTGCCTACCAGCATGTCATATTTTGGTTCGGCGGTATTGTTGGACGAGACGACCCGGACCAACCTTACGCGTACGCTTACGCGAGACCGGTTCCCTCGACGTGCTTTGCACAGAGATGGCTTGCGGGCGACTGCCTCTCCAACTTTAGTTGAACCAAGTATGGCTACGCCCGGTCCTTGCGAAGGTTAAAACGGAGTCTATTTGACAAACTATCGTTGTGGTTTTGAT
The DNA here is from genome assembly GCF_018294505.1 of Triticum aestivum. Taxonomy (NCBI): domain Eukaryota; kingdom Viridiplantae; phylum Streptophyta; class Magnoliopsida; order Poales; family Poaceae; genus Triticum; species Triticum aestivum. Next base: position 647,959,364 of record NC_057812.1, on the reverse strand, counting down.
GCGTAGGTGAGATTGGTTCTTACTTAAGCCCGTAGCAGCCACGTAAAACATGCAACAACAAAGTAGAGGACGTCTAACTTGTTTTTGCAGGGCATGTTGTGATGTGATATGGTCAAGGCATGATGCTGAATTTTATTGTATGAGATGATCATGTTTTGTAACCAAGTTATCGGCAACTGGCAGGAGCCATATGGTTGTCGCTTTATTGTATGCAATGCAATCGCGATGTAATGCTTTACTTTATTACTAAACGGTAGTGATAGTCGTGGAAGCATAAGATTGGCGAGACGACAACGATGCTACGATGGAGATCAAGGTGTCGCGCCGGTGACGATGGTGATCATGACGGTGCTTCGGAGATGGAGATCACAAGCACAAGATGATGATGGCCATATCATATCACTTATATTGATTGCATGTGATGTTTATCTTTTTATGCATCTTATCTTGCTTTGATTGACGGTAGCATTATAAGATGATCTCTCACTAAATTATCAAGAAGTGTTCTCCCTGAGTATGCACCGTTGCAAAAGTTCTTCGTGCTGAGACACCACGTGATGATCGGGTGTGATAGGCTCTACGTTCAAATACAACGGGTGCAAAACAGTTGCGCACGCAGAATACTCAGGTTAAACTTGACGAGCCTAGCATATGCAGATATGGCCTCGGAACACGGAGACCGAAAGGTCGAGCGTGAATCATATAGTAGATATGATCAACATAATGATGTTCACCGATGAAACTACTCCATCTCACGTGATGATCGGACATGGTTTAGTTGATTTGGATCACGTGATCACTTAGAGGATTAGAGGGATGTCTATCTAAGTGGGAGTTCTTAAGTAATATGATTAAATTGAACTTAAATTTATCATGAACTTAGTCCTGGTAGTATTTTGCAAATCATGTTGTAGATCAATAGCTCGCGTTGTTGCTTCCCTGTGTTTATTTTGATATGTTCCTAGAGAAAATTGTGTTGAAAAATGTTAGTAGCAATGTTGCGGATTTGATCCGTGATCTGAGGTTAAATCCTCATTGCTGCACAGAAGAATTATGTCCTTAATGCACCGCTAGGTGACAGACCTATTGCAGGAGCAGATGCAGAAGTTATGAACGTCTGGCTAGCTCAATATGATGACTACTTGATAGTTTAGTGCACCATGCTTAACGGCTTAGAATCGGGACTTCAAAGACGTTTTGAACGTCATGGACCATATGAGATGTTCCAGGAATTGAAGTTAATATTTCAAGCAAATACCCGAGTTGAGAGATATGAAGTCTCCAACAAGTTCTATAGCTAAAAGATGGAGGAGAATCGCTCAACTAGTGAGCATGTGCTCAGATTGTCTGGGTACTTCAATCGCTTGAATCAAGTGGGAGTTAATCTTCCAGATAAGATAGTGATTGACAGAATTCTCTAGTCACCATCACCAAGTTAGTAGAACTTCGTGATGAACTATAGTATGCAAGGGATGATGAAAATGATTCCCGAGCTCTTCGTGATGTTGAAATCAACGAAGGTAGAAATCAAGAAAGAGCATCAAGTGTTGATGGTTGACAAGATCACTAGTTTCAAGAAAAGGGCAAAGGGAAAGAAAGGGGAACTTCAAGTAGATTGACAAGCAAGTTGTCACTCCCACGAAGAAGCCCAAAGCTGAACCAAAGCCTGAAACTGAGTGCTTACACTGCAAAGGAAATGGTCACTGGAAGCGGAACTACCCTAAATATTTGGTGGATAAGAAGGATGGCAAAGTGAAAAAGGGTATATTTGATATACAAGTGTTTGATGTGTGCTTTACTAGTGTTTATAGCAACCCCTCGGTATTTGGTACTGGTTCAGTTGCTAAGAGTAGTAACTCGAAACGGGAGTTGCAGAATAAACAGAAACTAGTTAAGGGTGAAGTGATGATGTGTGTTGAAAGTAGTTTCAAGATTGATATGATCATCATCGCACACTCCCTATTCTTTCGGGATTAGTGTTGAACCTAAATAAATGTTATTTGGTGTTTGCGTTGAGCATGAATATGATTTGATCATGTTTATTGCAATACGGTTATTCATTTAAGTAAGAGAATAAACTGTTGTTCTATTTACATGAATAAAACCTTATATGGTTACACACCCAATGAAAATGGTTCATTGGATCTCGATCGTAGTGATACACATATTCATAATATTGATGCCAAAAGATGCAAAGTTAATAATGATAGTGCAACTTATTTGTGGCACTGCCGTTTGGGTCATATCGGTGTAAAGCGCATGAAGAAACTCCATAAAGATGGATTTTCGGAATCACTTGGTTATGAATCATTTGATGCTTGCGAACCGTGCCTTTTGGGCAAGATGACTAAAACTCCGTTCTTCGGAACAATGGAACGAGTTACTGACTTGTTGGAAATAATACATACCGATGTATGCGATCCAATGAGTGCTGTTGCTCGTGGCAAGCATCGTTGTTTTCTGACCTTCACAAGATGATTTGAGCAGATATGGGTATATCTACTTGATGAAACATAAGTCTGAAATAGTTGAAAGGTTCAAAGAATTTCAGAGTGAAGTGGAAAAATCATCGTAACAAGAAAATAAAGTTTCTGCGATCTGATCGCGGAGACAAATATTTGAGTTACGAGTTTGGTCTTCAATTAAAACAATGTGGAATAGTTTCACAGCTCACGCCACCTGGAACACCACATCGTTATGGTGTGTCCGAACGTCGTAACCGCACTTTATTTGATATGGTGTGATCTATGATATCTCTTTACCACTATCGTTTTGGGGATATGCATTAGAGACAGCTGCATTCACGTTTTAAAATAGGGCACCATCAAAATCCGTTGAGACGACGCCTTATGAACTGTGGTTTAGCAAGAAACCAAAGTTGTCGTTTCTTAAATTTGGGGTTGCGATGCTTATATGGAAAAGTTTCATCCTGATAAGCTCAAACTCAAATCGGAGAAGTGCGTCTTCATAGGATATCCAAAGGAAACTATTGGATACACCTTCTACCACAGATCCGAAAGGCAAGACTTTTGTTGCTAAATTCGGAAACTTTCTGGAGAAGGAGTTTCTCTCGAAAGAAGTGAGTGGGAGGAAAGTAGAACTTGACGAGGTAACTGTACCTGCTCCCTTACTGGAAAGTAGTTCATCACAGAAAACTGTTTCAGTGACATCTACACCAGTCAGTGAGGAAGCCAATGATAATGATCATGAAACTTCAGATCAAGATACTACTGAACTTCGTAGATCAACCAGAGTAAGATCCGCACCAGAGTGGTACGGTAATCCTGTTCTGGAGGTCATGCTACTAGATCATGATGAACCTACGAACTATGAAGAAGCGATGGTGAGCCCAGATTCCGCAAAGTGGCTAGAAGCCATGAAATCTGAGATATGATCCATGTATGAGAACAAAGTGTAGACTTTGATTGACTTGCCCGATGATCGGTGAGTCATTAAGAATAAATGGATCTTCAAGAGGAAGACAGACGTTGATAGAAGTGTTACTATCTACAAAGCTAGACTTGTCGAAAAAGGTTTTTGACAAAGTTCAAGGTGTTGAATACGATGAGATTTTCTTGCTCGTATCGATGCTTAAAAGTCTGTCCGAATCATGTTAGCAATTGCCGCATTTTATGAAATCTGGCAAATGGATAAACAAAACTGCATTCCTTAATGGATTTATTAAAGAAGAGTTGTATATGATGCAACCAGAAGGTTTTGTCAATCCAAAGGGAGCTAACAAAGTGTGCAAGCTCCAGCGATCCATTTATGGACTGGTGTAAGCCTCTCAGAGTTGGAATAAACGTTTTGATAGTGTGATCAAAGCATTTGGTTTTATACAGACTTTTGGAGAAGCCTGTATTTACAAGAAAGTGAGTGGGAGCTCTGTAGCATTTCTGATATTATATGTGGATGACATATTATTGATTGGAAATGATATAGAATTTCTGGATAGCATAAAGGGATACTTGAATAAAAGTTTTTCAAGAAAAGACCTCAGTAAAAGCTACTTATATATTGAGAATCAAGATCTATTGAGATAGATCAAGACACTTGATAAGATTTTCAATGACTACATACCTTGGCAAGATTTTGAAATAGTTCAAAATGGAACAGTTAAAGAAAGAGTTCTTGCCTGTGTTGCAAAGGTATGAAATTGAGTAAGACTCAAATCCCGATCACAGCAGAAAATAGAAAGAGAATGAAAAGTCATTCCCTATGCCTCAGTCATAGGTTCTATAAAGTATGCTATGCTATGTACCAGACCTATTGTATACCTTGCTCTGTATTTGGCAAGGGAGTACAATAGTGATCTAGGAGTAGATCACTGGACATTGGTCAAGAATATCCTTAGTAAGGACTAAGGAGATGTTTCTCGATTATGGAGGTGATAAAAGAGTTTGTTGTAAAAGTTACATCAGTGCAAACTTTTACACTGATCCAGATGACTCTAAGTCTCAATCTGGATACATATTGAAAGTGGGAGCAATTAGCTAGAGTAGCTCCGCACAGAGCATTGTAGACATAGGATATTTGCAAAATACATACGGCTCTGAATATGACAGACCCGTTGACTAAGCTTCTCTCACGAGCAAAACATGATCACACCTTAGTACTCTTTGGGTGTTAATCACATAGCGATGTAAACTAGATTACTGAATCTAGTAAACCCTTTGGGTGTTGGTTACATAGCGATGTGAACTATGGGTGTTAATCACATGGTGATATGAACTATTGCTGTTAAATCACATGGCGATGTGAACTAGATTATTGACTCTAGTGCAAGTGGGAGACTGAAGGAAATATGCCCTAGAGGCAATAATAAAGTTATTATTTATTTCCTTATATCATGATAAATGTTTATTATTCATGCTAGAATTGTATTAACCGGAAACATAATACATGTGTGAATACATAGACAAACAGAGTGTCACTAGTATGCCTCTACTTGACTAGCTCGTTAATCAAAGATGGTTATGTTTCCTAACCATGAACAATGAGTTGTTATTTGATTAACGAGGTCACATCATTAGTAGAATGATCTGATTGACATGACCCATTCCATTAGCTTAGCACCTGATCGTTTAGTATGTTGCTATTGCTTTCTTCATGACTTATACATGTTCCTATGACTATGAGATTATGCAACTCCCGTTTACCGGAGGAACACTTTGGGTACTACCAAACGTCACAACGTAAATGGGTGATTATAAAGGAGTACTACAGGTGTCTCCAATGGTCGATGTTGGGTTGGCGTATTTCGAGATTAGGATTTGTCACTCCGATTGTCGGAGAGGTATCTCTGGGCCCTCTCGGTAATGCACATCACATAAGCCTTGCAAGCACTGCAACTAATATGTTAGTTGTGAGATGATGTATTACGGAACGAGTAAAGAGACTTGCCGGTAACGAGATTGAACTAGGTATTGGATACCGACGATCAAATCTCGGGCAAGTAACATACCGATGACAAAGGGAACAACGTATGTTGTTATGCGGTCTGACCGATAAAGATCTTCGTAGAATATGTAGGAGCCAATATGGGCATCCAGGTCCCGCTATTGGTTATTGACCGGAGACATGTCTCGGTCATGTCTACATTGTTCTCGAACCCGTAGGGTCCGCACGCTTAAGGTTACGATGACAGTTATATTATGAGTTTATGCATTTTGATGTACCGAAGGAGTTCGGAGTCCCGGATGAGATCGGGGACATGACGAGGAGTCTCGAAATGGTCGAGACGTAAAGATCGATATATTGGACGACTATATTCGGACATCGGAAAGGTTCCGAGTGATTCGGGTATTTTTCGGAGTACCGGGTAGTTACGGGAGAAGTAATGGGCCTTGATGGGCTTTAGTGGGAAGAGGAAAAAGGCTGCTGCGCCCCCCCTCCCCTTTGGTCCGAATTGGACTAGGGAAAAAGGGGCCGGCCACCTCTCCTTCTCCTCCTATTCCTTCTCCCTTCCTCCCCTCTTGGTGGACTCCTACTAGGACTTGGAGTCCTAGTAGGACTCCCTATCCTGGCCGCACCTTTGCCTTGGCCGGCCTCCTCCTCCTCCATCCTTTATATACGGAGGCAGGGGCACCTCTAAACACACAAGTTGACACAAGTTGATCCACGTGATCGATTCCTTAGCCGTGTGCGGTGCCCCCTGCCACCATATTCCTCGATAATACTGTAGCGGAGTTTAGGCGAAGCCCTGCTGCTGTAGTTCATCAAGATCGTCACCATGTCGTCGTGCTGACGAAACTCTTCCCCGACACTTTGCTGGATCGGAGTCCGGGGATCGTCATCGGGCTGAACGTGTGCTCGAACTCGGAGGTGCCGTAGTTTCGGTGCTTGATCGGTTGGATCGTGAAGACGTACGACTACTTCCTCTACGTCGTGTTATCGCTTCCGCAGTCGGTCTGCGTTGGGTACGTAGACAACACTCTCCCCCTCGTTGCTATGCATCACATGATCCTGTGTGCGCGTAGGAAATTTTTGAAATTACCACGAAACCCAACAAATCTATGTTAGCATTAACAATATTTAAGAAGGGTCTACCAAATATAATGGGACAAAAGCTATCTTGTGGGGAACCAAGAACAAGAAAATCAGCAGGATATTTAGTTTTCCCACACAAGACTTCAACATCTCTAACAATTCCCATTGGTGAAATAGTATCTCTATTAGCAAGTTTAATAGTAACATTAATTTCTTCTAACTCAACAGGTGCAATGTCATGCATAATTTCTTTGTATAAGTCAATAGGTATTTCACTAGCACTAGCACCCATATCACATAAGCCATGATAACAATGATCTCCTATTTTAACAGAAATAACAGGCATGCCTATCACAGGTCTAGGTTTATCTGTATCACGGGGTTTAGCAATTCTAGCAGTTTCATCATAGAAATAAATAACATGCCCATCTATATTATCAGAAAAGAGATCTTTAACAATAGCAATATTAGGTTCAACTTTAACTTTCTCAGGAGGTGTATATGTTTTAATATTGCTTTTATGAACCATAGTTGAAGCTTTAGCATGATCCTTTATCCTAACAGGGAAAGGTGGTTTCTCAACATAACAAGTAGGAACAATCGGATCATTATAAGTGACAGCCTTTTCTTCAACTTTAATAGGTGCAACTACTTTTACTTCTATGGGAGGATGATATTTAAACCACTTCTCCTTAGGGAGATCAACATAAGTAGCAAAAGATTCACAGAAAGAAGCTATTATCTCAGAATCAAGTCCATATTTAGTGCTAAACTTACGAAAAATATCGGTATCCATAAAAGATTTAACACAATCAAACTTAGGTGTCATACCTGACTCCTTACCTTTGTCGAGGTCCCAATCTTCAGAGTTTAGTTTAATTCTATCCAATAAATCCCATCTAAATCCAACAGTCTTCATCATAAAAGAGCTAGCACAAGAAGTATCGAGCATGGTGCGATTATTTTCAGAAAGCCGAGCATAATTTTTTTGAAGAATTGTTTCTCTTGGAAGATCATGATTGAGGCATGAATATAACATTGATTTAAGCCTCCCCCAAGCTTGAGCGATGCTTTCTCCTTCGCGAGGCCAAAAATTATATATATATATATATATAAAATTGCGATCACGATGAACAAGATGCATAGGGTAATACTTTTGATGAAATTCCAATTTCAATCTACTATAGTTCCATGATCCCATATCATCACATAGCCTATACCATGTCAATGCGTCTCCCTTCAAAGATAAAGGGAAGACGTTCCTCTTAACAACATCATCGGGTATACCTGCAAGCTTAAATAATCCACAAACTTCATCCACATATATTAGGTGTTCATCAGGATGCTTTGTTCCATCTCCTGTAAAAGGGTTAGCTAGCAGTTTTTCTATCATACTCGAAGGATACTCAGAAGGAATTTCATTTTCAATAGGTTCAGTAGGTTGAGGAGCAACTCTATGCTCTACTGGTCGGGGTGAAGATACCCCGAACAAGCCCCTCAGAGGATTACTTTCCATAGTAACAAGTGACAGTAAATTTCAGCACACTATATAAATTTTTCCTTACCAAATTCCACCTACCAAAGGCGCTTCACTCCCCGGCAACGGCGCCAGAAAAGAGTCTTGATGACCCACAAGTATAGGGGATCTATCGTAGTCCTTTCGATAAGTAAGAGTGTCGAACCCAACGAGGAGCAGAAGGAAATGATAAACGGTTTTCAGCAAGATATTTTCTAAAAGTACTGAAATAAGTGGTAACAGATAGTTTTGTGGTGAGATAATTTGTAACGAGCAACAACTAACAAAAGTAAATAAAGTGCAGCAAGGTGGCCCTATCCTTTTTGTAGCAAAGGACAAGCCTGGACAAACTCTTATATAAGGAAAAGCGCTCCCAAGGACACATGGGAATATCGTCAAGCTAGTTTTCATCACGTTCTTATGATTCGCGTTCGGTACTTTGATAATTTGATATGTGGGTGGACCGGTGCTTGGGTGCTGTCCTTACTTGAACAAGCATCCCACTTATGATTAACCTCTATTGCAAGCATCCGCACTACAAAAGAAGTATTAAGGTAAACCTAACCATAGCATGAAACATATGGATCCAAATCAGCCCCTTACGAAGCAACGCATAAACTAGGGTTTAAGCTTCGGTCACTCTAGCAACCCATCATCTACTTATTACTTCCCAATGCCTTCCTCTAGGCCCAAATAATGGTGAAGTGTTATGTAGTCGACGTTCACATAACACCACTAGAGGCTAGACAACATACATCTTATCAAAATATCGAACGAATACCAAATTCACATGACTACTAATAGCAAGACTTCTCCCTTGTCCTCAGGAACAAAAGTAACTACTCACAAAGCATATTCATGTTCATAATGATAGGGGTAATAATATGCATAAAGGATCTGAACATATGATCTTCCACCAATTAAACCAACTAGCATCAACTACAATGAGTAATTAACACTACTAGCAACGTACTAGCACCAATCCCGAACTTGGAGACAAGAATTGGATACAAGAGATGAACTAGGGTTTTGAGATGGGATGGTGCTGATGAAGATGTTGATGGAGATTGCCCTCTCCCGATGAGAGGAGCGTTGGTGATGACGATGGCGATGATTTCCCCCTCCGAGAGGGAAGTTTCCCCGACAGAACAGCTCTGCCGGAGCTCTTGATTGGATCTGCCAAGGTTCTGCCTCGTGGCGGCGGAGTTTCGTCCCGAAAGGTTGCTTCTTATTTTTTCCCTACGAAATACTTCATATAGGAGAAGATGGTCATCGGAGAGCCACCAGGGGGCCCACGAGGTAGGGACGCGCCCTAGGGGGGGCCCACCCTCGTGAGCAGGGTGTGGGCCCCTTGGTCTTCATCTTTGGCGAGGATTTTTTATTATTTATTATAAGGTATTCCATGGAGTTTCAGGACTTTTGGAGTTGTGCAGAATATGTCTCTAATATTTGCTCCTTTTCCAGCCCAGAATTCTAGCTGCCGGCATTCTACCTCCTTATGTAAACCTTGTAAAATAAGAGAGAATAGACATAAGTATTGTGACAAAATCGATATAAAAGCATGATGCAAAATGGACGTATCAGTAAACAGAACAACAATTATTCTCTAACTTAAATGAATAACCGTATTGCAATAAACATGATCGAATCATATTCATGCTCAACGCAAACACCAAATAACACTTATTTAGGTTCAACACTAATCCCGAAAGTATAGGGAGTGTGCGATGATGATCATATCAATCTTGGAACCACTTCCAACACACATCGTCACTTCACCCTTAACTAGTCTCTTGTTCATTCTGCAACTCCCGTTTCGAGTTACTAATCTTAGCAACTGAACTAGTATCAAATACTGAGGGGTTGCTATAAACACTAGTAAAGTACACATCAATAACATGTATATCAAATATAGCATTGTTCACTTTGCCATCCTTCTTATCCGCCAAATACTTGGGGCAGTTCTGCTTCCAGTGACCAGTCCCTTTGCAGTAGAAGCACTTAGTCTCAAGCTTAGGTCTAGACTTGGGCTTCTTCACTTGAGCAGCAACTTGCTTGCCGTTCTTCTTGAAGTTCCCCTTCTTCCCTTTGCCCTTTTCTTGAAACTAGTGGTTTTGTTAACCATTAACACTTGATGCTTTTCTTGATTTCTACCTTCATCGATTTCAGCATCACGAAGAGCTTGGGAATCGTTTCCGTTATCCCTTGCATATTATAGTTCATCACGAAGTTCTAGCAACTTGGTGATAGTGACTAGAGAACTCTGTCAATCACTATATTATCTGGAAGATTAACTCCCACTTGATTCAAGTGATTGTAGTACTCAGACAATCTGAGCACATGCTTACTGGTTGAGCTATTCTCCTCCATCTTGTAGGCAAAGTAATGTCAGAGGTCTCATACCTCTCGACATGGGCATGAGTATGAAATACCAATTTCAACTCTTGGAACATCTCATATGCTCTGTGGCGTTTGATACGTCTCCAACGTATCTATAATTTTTGATTGTTCCATGCTATTATATTATCTGTTTTGGATGTTTATGGGCTTTATTATACACTTTTATATTATTTTTGGGACTAACCTATTAACCCAGAGCCCAGTGACAGTTTCTGTTTTTTTCCTTATTTTAGAGTATCGTAGAAAAGGAAAATCGAACGGAGTCCAATTGACCTGAATCTTCACAGAACTTATTTTTGGACCAGAAGAAGCCCACAGAGTATCAGAGGTGGACCAGGAGAGTCCCGGGCTGCCCACGAGGTTGGGGGGCGCGCCCACCCCCCTGGGCGTGCCCCTTGCCTCGTGGACAGCCCGGAGATCCACCGACGTACTTCTTCCTCCCATATATACCCATATACCGTAAAAACTTCGAGGAGCACAATAGATCGGGAGTTCCGCCACCAGAAGCCTCAGTAGCCACTGAAAACTAATCTAGACCCGTTCCAGCACCCTGCCGGAGGGGGAATCCCTCCCCGGTGGCCATATTCATCATCCCGGTGCTCTGCATGACGAGGATGGAGTAGTTCTCCCTCGGGGCTGAGGGTATGTACCAGTAGCTATGTGTTTGATCTCTCTCTCGTGTTCTTGAGGTGATACGATCTTGATGTATCGCGAACTTTGCTATTATATTTGGATCCTATGATATTTATTCCCCCCTCTACTCTCTTGTAATGGATTGAGTTTTCTCTATGAAGTTATCTTATCGGATTGAGTCTTCAAGGATTTGAGAACACTTGATGTATGTCTTGCGTGGGATACCCGTGGTGACAATGGGGTATTCTATTGATCCACTTGATGTATGTTTTGGTGATCAACTTGCGGGTTCCGCCCATGAACCAATGCATAGGGGTTGGCACACGTTTTCGTCTTGACTCTCCGGTAGAATCTTTGGGGCACTCTTTGAAGTTCTTTGTGTTGGTTGAATAGATGAATCTGAGATTGTGTGATGCATATCGTATAATCATACCCATGGATACTTGAGGTGACATTAGAGTATCTAGGTGACATTAGGGTTTTAGTTTATTTGTGTCTTAAGGTGTTATTCTAGTACGAACTCTAGGGTTGTTTGTGACACTTATAGGAATAGCCCAACAGATTGATTGGAAAGAATAACTTTGAGGTGGTTTCATACCCTACCATAATCTCTTCATTTGTTCTCCGCTATTAGTGACTTTGGAGTGACTCTTTGTTGCATGTTGAGGGATAGTTATATGATCCAATTATGTTATTATTGTTGAGGGAACTTGCACTAGTGAAAGTATGAACCCTAGGCCTTGTTTCAACGCATTGCAATACCGTTTTTGCTCACTTTTATCATTAGTTACATTGCTGTTTTTATATTTTCAGATTACAAAAACCTTTATCCACCATCCATATACCACTTATATCACCATCTCTTCATCGAACTAGTGCACCTATACAATTTACCATTGTATTGGGTGTGTTGGGGACACAAGAGACTCTTTGTTATTTGGTTGCAGGGTTGCTTGAGAGAGACCATCTTCATCCTACACCTCCTACGGATTGACAAACCTTAGGTCATCCACTTGAGGGAAATTTGCTACTGTCCTACAAACCTCTACACTTGGAGACCCAACAACGTCTACAAGAAGAAGGTTGTGTAGTAGACATCACCGTTTCAAAAACGTCTTTGAAGCCCCGATTCTAAGCGGTAAAACATGGTGCACTAAACTATCAAGTAGTCATCATATCGAGGTTGCCAAACGTTCATAATGTCTGTTTTTGCTCCTGCAATCGGCCTGTCACCTAGCGGTGCATCAAGGACATAATTCTTTTGTGCAGCAATGAGGATAAACCTCAGATTACGGAGCTAGTCCGCATCATTGCTACTAACATTTTTCAACATAATTTTTCTCTAGGAACATATCAAAATAAACGGGGAGCAACATCGTGAGCTATTGATCTACAACATAGTTATGCAAATACTATCAGGACTAAGTTCATGATAAATTAAAGTTCAATTAATGATATTACTTAACAACTCCCACTTAGATAGACATCCCTCTAGTCATCTAAATGATCACGTGATCCAAATCAACTAAACCATGTCCGATCATCACGTGAGACGGAGTAGTTTTCAATGGTGAACATCACTATGTTGATCATATCTACTATATGATTCACGCTCGACCTTTCGGTCTCCAGTGTTCCAAGGCCATATCTGCATATGTTAGGCTCGTCAAGTTTAACCCGAGTATTCTGCGTGTGCAAAACTGTCTTACACCCGTTGTAGATGAACGTTGAGCTTATCACACCTGATCATCACGTGGTGTCTCGGCACGATGAACTTTGGCAACGGTGCATACTCAAGGACAATACTTATACCTTGAAATTTTAGTAAGGGATCATCCTATAAAGCTACCGTCGAACTAAGCAAAATAAGATGCATAAAAAATAAACATCACATGCAATCAAAATATGTGACATGATATGGCCATCATTATCTTATGCTTTTGATCTCCATCTCCAAATCATCTCACCGGCATGACACCATGATCTCCATCATTTTAATCTATATCAATGTGTCGTCACATGGTCGTCTCGCCAACTATTGCTCTTGCAACTATTGCTATCGCATAGCGATAAAGTAAGAAATTATTTGGCACTTGCATCTTATGCAATAAAGAGACAACCATAACACTACTAGGAAAAGGCCTACTAATGGCGCACCAGTTTTGCCTACTAATGGCGCATCACTGGTGCGCCATTACTAGCACGCCATTAGTAATTTTTACTAATGGCGCACCACTGATGCGCCATTAGTATCTGGTATACTAATGGCGCACCACTGGTGCGCCATTAGTATAGGCCACTGGTGCACCATTAGTATAGGCCACGGTGCACCATTAGTATTTTTGAATTTTGAAGGCGGGAAAATAGTAGTGGCGCACCGTCTAACCCCCACGGTGCGCCATTGCTATTTTTGAATTTTGAATTTGGATCTGGATCGTGATTTTTTTGCCCATTTTTTGCTAGTTTTTTTGCTCGTTTTTTGGCACGATATTATTTCAAATTTTGTTCCTGTTTTTGGATCTTGTACGTTCTTTTTCGTGTTCTTTTGCCGGAGAGGAGTTCGCCGGAGAGGAGGAGGAGGAGGAGGTCACCGGAGAGGCGCTCCCCTACATCGCCGGAGTGGAGGAGGAGGTCGCCGGAGAGGAGTTCACCGAAGCGTCGGAGAGGATGAAGGAGAAACCATGAGGGAATGGGAGGAGAGGAGGGAGGTGGAGCTCACCGGAGAGGAGGGAGGAGAAACCGTGAGGGGAGGGGAGGGGAGGAGAGGAGGGAGGAGGAGGTTCCCGGAGAGGAGGAGGTCGCCAGAGAGGAGGAGGAGGTCGCCGGAGAGGAGGAGGAGGTCGCCGGAGAGGAGAAGGAGGTCGCCGGAGAGGAGGAGAAGGAGTGGAGGAGAGGAGAGGAGGAGATGGAGTGGAGGAGAGGAGAGGAGGAGATGGAGTGGAGGAGAGGTGGAGTGGAGGAGGTGCGCCCAGCCATATATACGACATAGTAATGGCGCACCGTGGGTAGGTGCGCCATTAGTAACTTTTTATTTTTATTTTTTTGACTTATTTTGAATTTTGAAGGCGGGAAGATACTAATGGCGCACCATGGGCCGGTGCGCCATTAGTAACTTTTTTTATTTTTTTGACTAATTTTGAATTTTGAAGGCGGGAAGATACTAATGGCGCACCATGGGCAGGTGCGCCATTAGTAACTTTTTTTAATTTTTTGACTTATTTTAAATTTTGAAGGCGGGAAGATACTAATGGCGCACCGTGGGCAGGTGCGCCATTAGTGAGTTTGAATTTTTTTGAATTTTTTTGCCTCTCCAGATTTTAAAGGCCCCGTATCTTTTTTTCTGTTAGGTTTTTGAGGATTTTGAAAATGTTTAACGGGGTTCCCTCGATTAAATTCGGATGTAACTTTTCGAGTAGATGATTTTTCATATAAAAAACTTTTTCATCCGAGTTAGTATGCAAAAGTTATGCCCATTTTTACAAATTCTCGAGAGATTTTGCAAATGAAGTCGAAATTCATATTTGCAAATTTTTCCAACAACTAGACCACATATCACATGGGAAACTTATTTTCTTTTATTTTTTGACATTTTCATCATTTTCTTTTATTTTTTTTAAACTGAAAAGGCGATCCACGGGGGGGGGGGGGGGGTGTGCATTCGGTGGAAGTGGTGGCCAAGTTACTAATGGCGCACCGTGGCATGGTGCGCCATTACTAGTTCAACTAGTAATGGCGCACCACTCCCACGGTGCGCCATTAGTAGTTTTGACAAAAAAAAATAAATTTTTTTTACTAATGGCGCACCGTGGATGTGGTGCGCCATTACTAGTTGAATTAGTAATGGCGCACCACTCCCACGGTGCGCCATTAGTAGTTTTGAAAAAATTAAAAAAAATTACTAATGGCGCACCGGCGGATGTGGTGCGCCATTAGTATTTGGACACTAATGGTGTACCAACACATGGTGCGCCATTAGTATATAGTAATGGCGCACCACATGTCTGGTGCGCCATTAGTGTCAATTCCATCTATAGCCCTTTTCCTAGTAGTGTAAGGCTCATGTCAGTTGCCGATAACTTTAACAAAACATGATCACCTCATACAACAATTTATATCTCATCACGTCTTGACCATATCACATCACAACATGCCCTGCAAAAACAAGTTAGACGTCCTCTACTTTGTTGTTGCAAGTTTTACGTGGCTGCTACGGGCTGAGCAAGAACCGTTCTTACCTACGCATCAAAACCACAACGATAGTTCGTCAAGTTAGTGATGTTTTAACCTTCTCAAGGACCGGGCGTAGCCACACTCGGTTCAACTAAAGTTGGAGAAACTGACACCCGCCAGCCACCTGTGTGCAAAGCACGTCGGTAGAACTAGTCTCGCATAAGCGTACGCGTAATGTCGATCCGGGCCGCTTCATCCAACAATACCACGGAACCAAAGTATAACATGCTGGTAAGCAGTATGACTTGTATCGCCCACAATTCACTTGTGTTCTACTCGTGCATATAACATCTACGCATAAAACCAGGCTCGGATGCCACTGTTGGGGAACGTAGTAATTTCAAAAATTCTCCTACGCACACACAGAATCATGGTGATGCATAGCAACAAGATGGGAGAGTGTTGTCCACGTACCCTCGTAGACCGTTAAGCGGAAGCATTATGACAACACGGTTGATGTAGTCGTACGTCTCCACGATCGACTGATCCTTAGTACCGAACGTACGTCACCTCCGCGTTCAGCACACTTTCAGCTCGGTGACGTCCCACGAACTCACGATCCAGTAGAGCTCGGGGAAGAGTTTCGTCAGCTCGACGGCGTGGTGACGATGTTGATGAAGTTACCGCAGCAGGACTTCGCCTAAACACCGCTACAGTATGATCGAGGTTGATTATGGTGGAGGGGGGCACCGCACACGGCTGGGAGAGATCTTTGTGACCAACTTGTGTGTCTAGAGGTGCCCCCCTGCCCCTGTATATAAAGGAGCAAGGGGGAGGCCGGCCGGCCCCTGTTGGCGCGCCTAGGAGGAGGAATCTTCCTCCTAGTAGGAGTAGGATTCCTCCCTTTCCTACTCCTACTACGAGGGGGAAAGGCAGGGAGAGAAAGAGAAGGAAAGGGGGGGCGGCGCCCCACCTTCTCCTAGTACAATTCGGACAGGGGGAAGGGGGCGCGCTGCCTGCCCTAGGCCTGCCCCTCTCTCTCTCTTTCCCTTATGGCCCAACAAGGCCCATTAGCCCCCGGGGGGTTCCGGTAACCCCTCCGGTACTCCCGTAAAATCCCGATTTCACCCGGAACTATTCCGATGTCCAAATGTAGGCTTTCAATATATCAATCTTTATGTCTCGACCATTTTGAGACTCCTCGTCACGTCCGTGATCAAATCCGAGACTCCGAACTACCTTCGGTACATAAAAACATATAAACTCATAAAATCGATCGTCACAGAACTTTAAGCGTGCGGACCCTACGGGTTCGAGAACTATGTAGACATGACCGAGACATGTCTCCGGTCAATAACCAATAGAGGAACCTGGATGCTCATATTGGTTCCTACATATTCTACGAAGATCTTTATCGGTCAAACCGCACAACACTATACGTTGTTCTCTTTGTCATCGGTATGCTACTTGCCCGAGATTCGATCATCGGTATCCCAATACCTAGTTCAATCTCGTTACCAGCAAGTCTCTTTACTCGTTCCGTAATACATCATCCTGTAACTAACTCATTAATTATCATGCTTGCAAGGCTTATAGTGATGTGTATTACCGAGAGGGCCTAGAGATACCTCTCCGACAATCGGAGTGACAAATCCTGATCTTGATCTATGCCAACTCAACAAGTACCATCGGAGACACCTGTAGAGCACCTTTATAATCACCCAGTTATGTTGTGACGTTTGGTAGCACATAAAGTGTTCCTCCGGTATTCGGGAGTTGCATAATCTCATAGTCATAGGAACATGTATAAGTCATAAAGAAAGCAATAGCAATAAACTAAATGTTCCAACCGCATTATGCTAGGGAATTTGATTACAAGATATACCTATCACTAGCTGAACAGCCATAGTAAAATTCTCACACTTATACATCAGACACTGAGCAGACAACTCGAATACACAAGCAGAAGAACGTATTAGTGCACTACTACGACTCCAAACAACAGTCCTTTTTTGTTGGAACATGCACAAGTCTGTACTGCCACCAGCAAACCTGAAAAATAAGAGTTGAACTTTTTATACATAATACATTAAAACGAATTTAACAACAATCAATGAAAATAGATACAGCAGTGCATGTCATCTTTATTAGCAAGATTTGTTTTTTAGAATTATTTTCCAAACCAGTTCCTTTCTTATTTCCCGTCGCACTACACAAATAAATATGCATACAACCACCATCATAATGTACAACATTATCAAATCGGCATGATAGGAGCTCCCTGCTGCTACATTAAGGGTGTGTTTTTGGGGTTGCAATTTTCATGGTTGTAGCTACTGTAACTCTAAATGACTCGATTAAGAGTTGTTTTCGCTGCATATGAGTAGTGTTCACAGAATTTTAACTGAAATTACAAACTTATGAGAGTTTAGGCAATGTATTTAAACGAGTTTCACATATAATTTGCTGACTAAAAAATAAATCATCTATTGTTGATGCTGATTTAAATGAAACATCTGAATTGTTAGTTAATCATCTATGACTACCACTGAATTTTTTAGCAACCCACGAATAGTCATAGATGTGTATAACAATAACACACAAAAATTAGGAGCAAATGAATTATACCTTGCAATTTCTTTAAGACGAAAATCTGGACAGTACGACTCAAGGGAAATCAGCAGCTGCAGGCAAGATGCCACTACCTCATTACCTCTCCTAGTTCCTTGAAATGATGTGCTGATCTTGGAGGAGACAGACAAATGAGCCACGTCCTTGTCCCCTCCTCCGTTTGCTTGGCAAACCCAGCCCAATCTAGAGAAGAGGAATCTACTCGATGAGCCACGGGACAAAGAAGCACGGGGCCAAAGCAGAGAAGACGAACACTTCAAATGCTCATACCTTGGAATAAGATCTAGTATGATGTCGATGGGGAATGCTCGGAGGACTGACACTGTTGGCCGGAGACGAATCAGAAGCGCCACTCGCTGGCCCTGCCCGGAACGCCACTCGCCGGCCCTTCCCGAAATGCTCGGAGGAGGACTCACCGGAGGGGGTCCTGCCGGAGGGAAGCATCGTCTCCCAACAGGTCTCCTAAACCCAGCAAAAGAATTTCGAATCAGGATGGTTTTTTCTTTCGAATCGGGATGATAGCTCCATGGGGAAAGGCACAGGACGGCTCAGCCGCCATGGGATGTTTCTGTACCTAAGGTACAGGATTCTTGCGGGGTTCAGTTTGCAAATTGTACTTCTTTCCATCTCACATCGTACGCATCCTATCCAACGGCACACACTTGGGTTTCCATGTTTCCTCTGAATGTAAGGTTTCCACTAGATATGTTCTCGTGGTGGAAAGGCCATGGCACTACCGGCGACCCGAGGTCCATAGTCGGTTTGGGACTAAGAGCCATAGGTGCATTTTGCATTTTGCCGGTGCCCACGACTTAAAAATCAGCTTGGGGTGTTAGGAAATAAACCACGAGTGTGTCATTGCGTGCGTCGCGGTGGTATGAGCCTCGGTCGCGTAGTTCATTGGCGTAGTTAGTAGCAGCCGTAGAGTACGCTTTAGAGCGCGTCGTGGGTTGGCCTGGGCGAGCAAGACGAGAGCGCCAAAATAGGGGAGGCGGGCTGCATTGTGCGCATGGTTAGCTAGTGGCCTAGATGGCCGGATAGTGCATGCGTGGGTTAGTTGGTTAGTGCGTGAGTGGCACAAAATCTGGGCTGGTTGTTGCTCCGGCTGACTGCGTGCGTGTGTGTGGCCGGATGCTACTTAAGCACTTGTACTCATGTTTGTTTGGTTTTGAGTCCAGAGGAATAAAAGGCCAAGATACAGGCGTTCGTCGCTGCGGCGTTCGTCGCCGGAATATCCTTTGTGTGCTCCACTATCCTTCTTCTTCCTCCGTCCGTGCGAGAGAGAGAGAGAGTGAGGGTGCAGCTGGAGGTGTCCTGGACTCCAACAATTGGTATCAGAGCCAGGTTCGAGGGGCGGCCGTGGCGCGCGGCGGCGTCCGCGGTGCGCGGCGGACATGAAGGTCTTGGCAACGACGCGCAGCGAGCGCGTGGCGTCGGCAACGCGCGGCGAGTCCACGGCGGTGTGGTGTGATGCCGGGCGTGCAGCGAGCGCGTGGCGTCGGCAACGCGCAGCGAGTCCACGGCGGTGTGGCGTGATGCCGTGCGCGCGATGAGCAGCGGTGATCGCGGAGACGAGGAGGTCGCGGAGGACCTGCGAGGTGTCGCAGAGGCCGCGGCGGCTCGGCGCGAGGACCGTGGAGGCGCTGCGCTGCGGTTGACGGCGCAGCGGTGCAGGACAATAAGCGCGGCGGCGGGCCGGGCGCGACCGGTGCGTGTTATGGGTGCGCACCGGACGCGTCGGGACCGCGGGAGTGGACCGCGTCGAGGCGCTGGACCTGGTTGCGTAGATCGCGTACGTGCGCGACGGGAGCGCGGGCCGGGAGCGCGGCGACGTGGGGAGTGCGGCTACAACGACGATGGCGTGGCGAAGGCAGCGGAGGACTGACCGCGCCCGGGGCGCTGGACTCGGGCCGTGGCGACTGCGTGCGTGCGCGTCGTGTACACGAGCCTGGGAGCACGGGACATGGGGTGCTGCGCGACGGAGGCCACAGCGGCGCGGTGCGACGGCCATGGCGCGACAGTCGATGAGGAGCCGGTGTCTTGTACGTCAAGATGGACGACGACGTCGTGGTTTAGGGAGAATATGTTAGGAAATAAACCACGAGTGTGTCATTTCGTGCGTCGCGGTGGTATGAGCTCCGGTCGCGTAGTTCATTGGCGTAGTTAGTAGCAGCCGTAGAGTACGCGTTAGAGCGCGTTGTGGGTTGGCCTGGGCGAGCAAGACACGAGCGCCAAAATAGGGGAGGCGGGCTGCATTGTGCGCATGGTTAGCTAGTGGCCTAGATGGCTAGATAGTGCATGCGTGGGTTAGTTGGTTAGTGCGTGAGTGGCACAAAATCTGGGCAGGTTGTTGCTCCGGCTGACTACGTGCGTGTGTGTGGCCGGATGCTACGTAAGCACTTGCACTCATGTTTGTTTGGTTTTGAGTCCAGAGGAATAAAACGCCAGGATATAGGCGTTCGTCGCCGCGGCGTTCGTCGCCGGAATATCCTTTGTGTGCTCCACTATCCTTCTTCTTCCTCCATCCGTGAGAGAGAGAGAGAGTGAGGGTGCAGCTGGAGGTGTCCTGGACTCCAACAATTGGTATCAGAGCCAGATTCGAGGGGCGGCCGTGGCGCGCGGCGGCGTCCGTGATGCGCGCGGTGCGCGGCGGACATGAAGGTCTTGGCAACGGCATGCGGCGAGCGCGTGGCGTCGGCAACGCGCGGCGAGTCCACAGCGGTGTGGCGTGATGCCGGGCGTGCGGCGAGCGCATGGCGTCGGCAACGCGCGGCGAGTCCATGGAGGTGTGGCGTGATGCCGTGCGCGCGACGAGCAGCGGCGGTCGCGGAGAGGAGGAGGTCGTGGAGGACCTACGAGGTGTCGCAGAGGCCGCGGCGGCTCGGCGCGAAGACCGTGGAGGCGCTGCGCTGCGGTTGACGGCGCAGCGGTGCAGGGCAATAAGCGCGGCGGCGAGCCAGGCGCGACCGTGCGTGTTATGGGTGCGCACCGGACGCGTCGGGACCGCGTCAAGGCGCTGGACCTGGTTGCGTAGATCGCGTACGTGCGCGGCGGGAGCGCGGGCCGGGAGCGCGGCGACATGGGGAGTGCGGCTACAACGACGACGACGTGGCAAAGGCAGCGAAGGACTGACCGCGTCGGGGCGCTGGACTCGGGCCGTGGCGACTGCGTGCATGCGCGTCGTGTACACGAGCCTGGGAGCGCGGGACGTGGGGTGTTGCGCGGCGGAGGCCACAGCGGCGCGGTGCGACGGCCATGGCACGACAGTCGATGAGGAGCCGGTGTCTTGTACGTCAAGATGGACGACGACATCGTGGTTTAGGGAGAGTATGTTAGGAAATAAAACATCGTGGTTTAGGGAGAGTATGTTAGGAAATAAACCACGAGTGTGTCTTTGCGTGCATCGTGATGGTATGAGCCCCGGTCGCGTAGTTCATTGGCGTAGTTAGTTGCAGCCATAGAGTATGCTTTAAAGCGCGTCGTGGGTTGGCCTGGGTGAGCAAGACGCGAGCGCCAGAATAGGGGAGGCGGGCTGCATTGTGCGCATGGTTAGCTAGTGGCCTAGATGGCTGGATAGTGCATGCGTGGGTTAGTTGGTTAGTGCGTGAGTGGCACAAAATCTGGGCAGGTTGTTGCTCCGGCTGACTGCGTGCGTGTGTGTGGCCGGATGCTACTTAAGCACTTGTACTCATGTTTGTTTGGTTTCGAGTCCAGAGAAATAAAAGGCCAAGATATAGGCGTTCGTCGCTGGAATATCCTTTGTGTGCTCCACTATCCTTCTTCTTCCTCCGTCCGTGAGAGAGAGAGAGTGAGGGTGCAACTGGAGGTGTCCTGGACTTCAACAATTGGTATCAGAGCCAGATTCGAGGGGTGGTCGTGGCGCACGGCGGCGTCCGCGATGCGCGCGGTGCGCGGCGGACATGAAGGTCTTGGCAACGGCGCGCGGCGAGCGCTAGGCGTCGGCAACGCGCGGCGAGTCCACGGCGGTGTGGCGTGATGCCGGGCGCGCGGCGAGCGCGTGGCGTCAGCAACACGCGGCGAGTCCACGGCGGTGTGGCGTGATGCCGTGCGCGCGACGAGCAGCGGCGGTCGCGGAGACGAGGAGGTCGCGGAGGACCTGTGAGGTGTCGCAGAGGCCGCGGCAGCTCGGCGCGAAGACCGTGGAGGCGCTGCGTTGCGGTTGACGGCGCAGCGGTGCAGGGCAATAAGCGCGGCGGCGAGCCAGGCGCGACCGGTGCGTGTTATGGATGCGCACCGGACGCGCCGGGACCGCGTCGAGGCGCTGGACCTGGTTGCGTAGATCGCGTACGTGCGTGGCGGGAGCGCGGGCCGGGAGCGCGGCGACGTGGGGAGTGCGGCTACAACGACGACGGCGTGGCGAAGGCAGCGAAGGACTGACCGCGTCGGGGCGCTGGACTCGGGCCGTGGCGACTGCGTGCATGCGCGTCGTGTACACGAGCCTGGGAGCGCGGGACGTGGGGTGCTGCGCGGCGGAGGCCACAGCGGCGCGGTGCGACGGCCATGGCGCGACAATCGATGAGGAGCCGGTGTCTTGTACGTCAAGATGGACGACGACATCGTGGTTTAGGGAGAGTATGTTAGGAAATAAAACGTCGTGGTTTACGGAGAGTATGTTAGAAAATAAACCACGAGTGTGTCATTGCGTGCGTCGTGATGGTATGAGCCCCGGTCGCGTAGTTCATTGGCGTAGTTAGTAGCAGCCGTAGAGTGCGCTTTAGAGCGCGTTGTGGGTTGGCCTGGGCGAGCAAGACGCGAGCGCCAGAATAGGGGAAGCGGGCTGCATTGTGTGCATGGTTAGTTAGTGGCTTAGATGGTTGGATAGTGCATGCGTGGGTTAGTTGGTTAGTGCGTTAGTGGCACAAAATCTAGGCAGGTTGTTGCTCCAGCTGACTGCGTGCTCGTTGTGGATCGCACGACCCCAAGCAGCCCGTCCGGATCGCCCGCACAACCCACGTATATCCCGATGCTGGCCCGTTCCCTCTTCCTTTTTTCCCCGATGCAGGCCCGTTCCCACTACTTTTTTCCTTGCATCATCACATCCCATCGGCCCATGTTCCTAAATTAAGAGGACCATTTACCGATCGCATACTTGCCCACGTTTCAAAAAAATTGATAGCTTCCTGTGCTGGATAAGAATCAAACCTTGTTCCTCAAGTAGTAATTTCTACGACACAAACCACTAGCCCGGCTTCAGACTTGCTGTTTTTGAAACAAGTTTACATGATATTTGTTCTTGGTTAATACGAATTTGAACATTAAAAAATAGTGGTCCGGTCAATTATTTCCCCACTAACGTGATTCTTTTGACCTCATTTTTTGTTGAAACATCCCGCAATAATGTTGTGTGAATAACGTGGTCACTAACGCACCGCGAACCTGATAACTTACATACAAACACCCCGATAACTCACACATCACAGACCTGATAATTTTATGTACCCTGGTCTTGATAAATTTGTCGGGGGGAGGGGGGAGGGGTGATCAAGTATCCCTCGACAACTTTCATGTGAATAGCATGGTAACTCACACATTGGAGACCCGATAACTTATGCCCCCCGGTCCTGGTACTTTTCGTGGGGGAGGGGTGATGAAATATACCCTCGATAACTTTTATGTGAATTGCTCGGTAACTCACACCTCGTAGACCTGGTAACTAATGCACCCCAGTCTTTTGGTAAATTTGGTGACTCGGTGGGGGGACGGTGGTTGATGAAATATACATTTTGGTAAATTTTTGTGTGAATAACATGATAATTCACACATTGGAGACCTGAGAACTTATGTGCCCCAGTCCTGATAACTTTGGCGACGATGGTGAGGGGTGGGGAAGGGTTGTTGATGAAATATACCTCCGGTAACTTTTTTTATCAATATTATGGTAACCTACACATCATAGACCTGATAACTTGGTTTGGGGGGGGGGGGTTGATGAAATATATCCTTGATAACGTTTTGTGTGAATAACATGATAACTCACACATCTCAGCCCTGATAACTTATGTGCCTCAGTCTTTTTGGTAAATTTGGTGACCATGTGGGGGGAGGGTGGTTGATGAAATATACCCTTGGTAACTTTTCGTGTGAATAACATGATAACTCACACATCACAGTCTGATAACTTATGTGCCCCAGTCCTAATAACTTTGGCGACATTGGTGAGTGGTGGGGGAGGGTTGTTGACGAAATACACCTCCAGTAACTTTTTTGTCAATATCATGGTAACTCACACATCATAGACTTGATAACTTTGGTGTGTGGGGGGTGAGGGGTGGTGATCAAGTATCCCCTGGTAACTTTCGTGTGAATAGCATGGTAACTCACACATCAGAGACCCGAAACTTATGCATTCCGGTCCTGGTACTTTTTGCGAGGGAGGGGTGATGAAATATATCCCCGATAACTTTTATGTGAATAGCACGGTAACTCACACCTTATAGACCTGATAATTAATGTACCCCACTCGTTGGTAAATTCGGTGACTGGATGGGCGAAGGGTGGTTGATGAAATATATGGTAATTTTTTGTGTAGATAACATGATAACTCACACATCACAGATCAGATAATTTATGTGCCCCAGTCCTGGTAAGTTTGGCGATGGTGGTGAGGAGTGCTGGAGGGTTGTTGATGAAATATACCTCGTTAACTTTTGTCAATATCATGGTAACTCACACATCATAGACCTGATAACTTAGGTATAAACAACGCGATAACTTTATACCCGAATAAAAATTTATTGAATCATACCCCGGTTCATTATGTGCAAATAGAACGGTAATGTATGCATCCGAGAGCTGATAACTTAGATATAAATACCACAGTAAATTTGACCCAGGGGGAAGAAGTCGTTTAAAACACATCTCCGGTCACTTCTGTATAAATAACATGTTAATATACATATAACATAATTGATAACTTTACAGTAACTTTTGACCAAAAAAGTGATCTAAACATGTCAACACGAGATCTAGTTTTGAAGTTCTCATCGTGGTGGATTTTTTATGTGAAAACGATTTTTCAATCAAAATTGACGATTTGAGCTATAAAACATTTTCAAAATAGTGAGGATTTACAATTACATCAGGTTTTCTGTGCTCTAATGTTTTTGCATGAGAGAATGTTGGAGGAGCAATTTTTACGCCCCAGTAATTTTCATGTAAACATGATGGTAACTGACGTACCACACAGGTGATAACTTACTTAGCCTAGGTCTGGTAACTTTTCATCCGAAAAAAAAATCATCGAAACATATCAATATGGGATCTAGTTTTGAAGGTTTCGTCGCGATGAATCTTTTATGTGAAAACGGTTTTTCAATCGGACCAACGGCTTGAGCTACAAAACATTTTGAAGTTTAATTTCTAATGGAATCTTTGCTGACATCATCTTTTTTTCTTATCTACATGCATGCATTGTTAATTGGGTTTAATAGAACGTGCACTCCATGCAAACCAAAGTATGTGTATGGGAGATTGCACCGCAACGCTGCATGCGAGATTGCACCTAGATGTGAAGCGTTGTTTCAGCTTTGTTTATTATTACTGTTTGAACTTTGAACCATCTTTTTCAAAAGAACAAGTCATCTCTCTGCTTCAACTATACAAGTGCATGCCGAAACTAATTTAAGTGTCCAAATAGCAACAAAAAAAATGTCGGTTCTTTGTTTATTATCATGCATTTTAGTTATTAAAATTTGAAATAAAAAGATAAGAGTGCATAAAACAGGGTTTTTTTATTGAAAATTATCTTTTTGCACTCGTAGGTCAAGGCAGACGAAGACCTGAGGCATATGCAGTGCTGGCTCCTGGGAGTGCTGCTCCCGCTGCTGGACGATGTCATATATAGCATAGGGATAGGCATCGCTAAAGTAAGATGCAATCTATCAAGATTGAGTTCTCGTGAAACGTACGGGAAAACATACTAGTCCAGTATTAACACGGAGGGGCTGCTGGTTTCCATTGACTTGCATAGGCGATTACAAAGACAAATTAACGACCTGCCAACTCGACAAAATAAGACGACACCCGAAGCTTCAAAGGTTCGGTTTTGAGACTGGAATACGAAAAACCTAAAGGACACACGACTGAAATGCACCGTAATAGTTCGGCGACTCCATTACAAGACTCGATAACCAAACCGACGTACACAAGTGTGCTTAAGCTAACATTCCCTACTGAGATATAATAATAGAAAAGAAAAGACTTGGCAACATTGGCAAAACATCTGCACAAGGACAGAAGCATGCTCAGTCATCAGATCGCACACGATCGAGCTCAAGGACTCTCCGGCGACTTCAAACGCCACGGCGAACTGCGGGAACGGGGATGTCCTTGGTGACGAACTGATTTGTTGCCACGGTCACATCGCACCTGACACTGAAAACATCCTTCTTCAGGTAAGCCGATCTCTCTAGGTCGGCCCTCCTAATGAGACAATCGTAGCCCCACACAGCATTACCTCCTTTCCTGACGGAGAAGGTGCACGTGTCGACGTCACGGCTGTACGACGGCACGGGGTTCCCCTCCTGGTCGAGCACACCAAGGGCCTGTTTGGTTTGCGCCCTAAGCTTGCCACGCTTAATCTTAGTCGTGCCACAATAGTTTAGGTATATGTTTGGTTTATTGCCATATTTGTGACTTGTCGCACTTTTCTAGACACTTCGTTCACATGTCATAGGCCTAACTTTTTATCAAATCTTGCCATACTTGTGGTGGCCATTTTATGAGCCACACTTTTTGTGGCAGCCACACTTTATCTAAGATTAGTTGTGGTAAAGTTACCCATGAACCAATGTGTGAATTTGGCTTTGACTTCATCGGCAGTAGTGTGATCAAGACGCAGGAAGAGGGATATCCAATCCGAATAGTAACTTCCGGCGCCGTTCGGGTAGTATTGCAGGCACCAACGATGCCCTCTCACGGAGAACGTCCCTGACGAGATGAATTTTCCCTTGCTGAGACCCTTGGTGCAGGAGTAGCCGTCGATGCGAAGGATGTGCGACCCGACGGCATGGGCGACGATGGTTGACGCGGTGAGCGGCGGCTCGTCGCCGCTTGTGGCGCCAACGGGAGATGCAGCAGCGTTGGACATGGCGAGCTTTTTACCATAGAGTGGAGGTGGAGAATGGCAGATAAGAGGGAGGCTGTGAGGTTCTTCTATACTCACGCGTCACAGGATTGGAGTTAAGTTGGTGGTTGGGCAGTCGGGGGAGCGTAGCGCAGCCGGTGACGTTATTGCTGGGAGAAGCCAAGAAGTCTAAAGTGTCTAGGAAATTGTATATGAGGTTAATTAGGTGATTAATTACCGCATCAAATTGAATTTATGTGGGCGGCGCATGCGTAGCGGTAGCCTATCGCCACCGTGTGTTTAATTACCTCGGTCGTGGAGTACGCTGATGGAAGCCACCATCCGCCCGCGCCTCCCGTTCCCCATACGCGCTGTTCGTCTGCTCAGAGAAAATTGAATGCATGTTTTGGACAATCACAGCAAACGTTGTCTGGTTATTTTCTCTCTTCTGAGAAAATTATTTCTAGGTTTTCTCTTTTTCGATTCGAGAACTCAAAGGGAGTATACAATTATTTTGAATAGAATAATAAGCTAAAGGGTCCGCTTCGGTACAGCCCCCTCACTAATAAATGTATAAATGCCAATATGAACATTTCAGAATGTATATGCCATACAGACACCATCAAGGCTCTCTGAGTTGGTGCTTGCGTGCCTCGATCGGCCTATTAAGGCCCTGTTTGGTTCAGCTTTTATTGACGGATTCCGCTGCCGCGCAGCAGAATCTGAACCAAAGGGCGAACCCAGCAGAATCCGATTCCAAAAATCCGCTGCCAAAATCTGAACCAAAAGCGGAAGCAGCCCAGGACGTGCTTTCCAAAATCCGATTCCGCTGCGGGCCAAAATCTGAAAAAGCTGTATCAGCTGGTTTGCCAAATGACTACATCTTTTTCACATCAGATTTTCCACAGCCGTTTTTCCACAGCAGATTTTTCACAGCTGCTTTTAGAAATCCACAGCCGAACCAAACAGGGCCTAAGTCACGTGTGTCCATTTTATGTAGAAAAAATACTGCAAAAAGAGAGATAACAAGGACTTAAAATTGGGACCGTGCACAATTAAAGCACGCTGCTTGCCACTCGACCCAGCAGTTGTTTGTGATTTCATATAGCGCGAATTATATAGGAACACACAACAGCATTCATATATAAAAACATATTTGAGAAATATCAAAACTTTTCGTGAAAAAAATTTGAACAATTTGGAAATGTCGAACACCTTTTGGAAAAAGCAAAGAATTTTTTAAACTCTAAACATTTTTGAAAATGTTGAACAATTTTCGCAATTCCAATAATGTGAACAACTTTTCTGATTCCGAACATTTTTAAAAAATATTAACAAATTTCTAATCCTGAACAGTTTAGAAAAATGCAAGAAACTTTTTGAAAATTTCAAACACTTTTATAAACACACGAAAAAAAATCAAATATATTAAGACACAAACTTTTTTTCAAAACATGACAACATTTTTAGAAAATCAGATTTTTTTTGAAAAAATCAAAAAAATTTGATATGCAAAGAATTTTTGATAGACAGAACATTTTTTGAAATCCTGAGTTTTTTAATGTGTAAACAAAAAACGAAAATAAGAACGTTTTTTTAACTTCTATTTTTTAAAGCGCGAACATACTTTCGAAATTAGACCAAATTTGAAAACATGTACATGTTTTCAAATTTCAACAAAAAATTTATGACATAAACCACTTTTGAAATTTTCAAACATTGGTCGAAAATGTGAACAATTGTTAAAAAATGCAAATACTTTTACAAATTCCCAACATGCGTCCGATGGGAGCCATATTGTCGCCTAGTTAGGCCAAGGCCTAAGGTTTTTTTTTCAAGTTTTTGTTATTCTTCTCTTTTTTACGTTAATTTATTTTCTCCTTTTAAATATCATTATTCTTTTTGAAACCAGTTCAGAAATTGGAAATATCATTTGGAACACCAAAAAATAGTTTTAATGAAATGTTTTAAAATTATGCTTTTAAATTCTTTTTCCATCAAATATTATCTGGAAAAACATTTACTATTTTAATTTTTATCCTTTTCTATTTATTAATTATGTTAAAAAAATTGAAATAATAGTTGAAAGTACCTGTTGAAATTATGATTTTAAACACTCTTTTCCATCAAACATGGCAAGGATGCCTACCATGGGCATGCTCACCCGTTGACAAAAGTTGTAGCCATTTCAAAACTGTCTAAAAAACACCATGTTCGATGTAGGGTGTGCGGGTAGGCCATAAGGCTCCATTTGGGAGCATGTTGTTTCTAGACACCCATCAAATGACCCCCTTTTTCGTTGGCTTGTATGATCAATTCAAGGCACCATGCCAAGTTGTTTTGATTTTTGACGAATGTTGCATTTTGGAACAGTTTCCTCGATCAAGAAAGGACGATAATTGGCCAGACTTGATACAACTTGCATACGGTGTTAGAATTCGCTCAAACCTATCATTGATCACTACCATGGGCATGCCCACCTGCTTGCAAAAGTTGGCATCATTTCAATAACATACAAAACTAGACCATGTTCAACGGAGGGTGTCATCAGAAGGCTCCATTTCAGAACACCTTGTTTTTGACGTCTTTGAACTGTTTTTATAACATTGTATCACCAATTCAATGCATCATGCCTAGTTGTTTGGGTTTTTGACTAGTTTTACATTATCTGGAGTTTTCTCGGTGAAAAAGCCCGATAAATGGCACACCGTGATGCAACTTGCATTCGGTGTGAAAATTCATTCAAACTGGCATGGATGCCTACCATGGGCATGTCCACCTAGCTGGAAATTTTGGGATTATTCCATGCATGTCCAAACATAGATCATGTTCAATGGAGGGTGTTCACGTAGGCCAGAAGGGTCCGTTTGAGAGCACGTTTTCTTGGTATCCATCACATGAGCTCAAATTCTTTCCATGTGATTATATGACCAATTTAAAGGCACCGTGCTCAGTTGTTTAATTTTTGACAAATCATGCACTTTTGTGAAGTTTTCTAGGTGAAAAATGGCCGATAAATGGTTGGACGTGGCACAACTCGCATACGGTGTTACAATTCGTTAAAACATGTCATTGATGCCTACCATGGGCATGCCCATCTGCTAGCATATGTTGGTGTCATTTAAAAATGTTTGAAACTAGACGATGTACAACGGTGGGTGTCCGGGGTGGTCAGAAGGCTCCGTATGAGAGCACATTGTTTTTTGACACCTTTGAAATGGCCCCAATTTATTTTCAGGGCCCATGACCAATTCAAGGTGTCATGTCAAATTGTTTGGGTTTTTAACAAGTTTTGCATTTTTTTGAGTTTTCACGGTGAAAAAAGGCCGATAAATGGCCGGACATGTTACAACATGTGAATGGTGTCAGAATTCATTCAAACCTGGAATGGATGCCTAATATGGGCATGTCCACATGCTTAGAATAGTTAGGTCCATTTATTCATAGTCAAAAAAATACGGGTTGAGAGGAGTGTGCTAGACTAGGCCAGCGGGTGCATCCGTGAGCATGTAGTTTTTCCTAATTTGAATACTTACTAGATGACCCGTTGCGTCAATGGCGCAAAGGGCGGAGAGCAAAACAAGCATTCGAAGCAAGCTCGTCAGAATATTTAGTCACAAGGAAATATATACTTAGGTACGATGCTGATACATAGCGTTATAAGAAGTTTTGATAGCCATTTACAATGCTTTCAAAAAGCAAGCAACATAGGCAGAGATGCCTCATGTAGATAATCATACATAGTTTGAGCAGAGAAGATTTCTCAGGCCGATTGTGGTCTTCTGAGGGTGTGCATGCATGAATAAGCAGACTTGTTATTGTCTTCTGAGGATGTGGTCATATGAGGACTATAGAAGGAGCAATGTATGAGAAAAAAGGAAGTCAAAGTTAGCAGATAGAAAGAATATGAGGAATGCATCTATCATGCCTCATGCATGTAACTTCTCATAGTAAAACTTCATCCAACATAGCAATGGGAGACCAGGCAAACAGGAAAACGAGGAATACTGTAACGACTACCAATCCATCAAACTGTGAATTCCAGACCTTTGTTTCAATAGGAATATCCATGTCATGGACCAAAAAGAGGGCACAGACGATGAGCTATGTTTAGGAATGAAGCAAATCACATTAGAAAAGAAACCCTTCCGAGTTCATTGCTCTTGCGCACGCACCAATGAAATGGAAAACTGTTCTGCTTATGCCCATAATCAAGCCTCTCGCACATAAAGGCTACAATGAGACCTGAAGGGAGGGAAGCTGGAGGAGGAGAAGATAGAGAGATGACCTGCGTCGCGAGGCTCCTGATGTGCAAACAGTCGTCGTGGCGCGCTATGGGCAGTGCTCAGAGTACTCTCAACTCCGGAGAGAATTGCTCAGAGTAATCCAAACTGGCACAAAACAATACATAAATTGTTTGCGTCAGTATATGATCCTTTCAGTTTGAGAAGAGTTCAAAACTATCTTACGAATTCTTGAAAGCCTTCCTACTCTACTGATCATGTAAAATCTGAAATTATTACAAGAATTTTATTTTCTCTAGAAATCTCCAAACTAATGTTTCAAGATGAGGAGTTGGAGACCATGCTCATGAAATACATTATGGAAGAAAAGAAGCCCATTCCACTATGAATATCTACATTGTGCAATTCCCATAAAGTAAAACAGAATTATTTAAATAACCGTCTATCAGGCTAAATTTGAGTTCTTGCATTCCTTTTATTTGACTCACACTTGCCTGCCCCTCTTAGCTAAAGTGAGATTGCCTACTACTCTTAGCTAAAAGGAGGTGATTCGAATATAATCACTATTTCTTCCGGCTATACAAATTATTGTGGTCATCAAGTTAATTCAAGCACTCAACATTCTACGACATACACGATCTAACTGTTGTCAGTACAGATGCTATCATAGAGTTATCTACAAAAGCTAAATAGGATTAAACACAAGACAAAATAAAAGTTTGTCACACAATATCCCTGTCACCTAATCTATTTCTCACTTTTAACTTCAAACCAACATCGAAAACGATAATAATCTAAAGCAAAAATAAATAAGACTCATTTGTTCATCGACACAAAAGCAAATAATTCACCTAATACTAAATCTAACTAAAAGGACTAACTGTAATTAATTGGCTAGGCTGCTCATCAAAAGAAAGCTCTGCATAAGAAGCAGACCTTGCAAAATTTGGGATTAATCAGGTGGATCTGAAACAAAACATATCCTCGCCTCCTCCTGCAGTCCTGCTCCAACCCCTCGTGTATCTCGGCACCTCCTCACATTAAGACTACGCATTGCCTAAATAAGCACCTGTGCCACATACAACTTGTGATGGTAATGGATTTTTTTAGTAAAACCTGCAGTACAAATTCAATCCAATGGATTGGTCAGGCATAAATGTGCATCACATGTAGATATAGAAGGAGCACACTGGCACATTTTAAATCAGCTGGGCTCTTAGCGAGGGCCGGCAGACTATGCATTTATTTTACTACTTCACCGGAGAATAAATATCATGCGGAACAGAAGATCGAAGGTCCGGTTCCAAGCAGCAAAAATGATATATTGAAGATTACACTAACAGAAACCAAACTTTTTCCTGCTAATGCGGTTAGAAACTTGCATACAGATAACAAGCATTGCCTCTTCAAGAAGTATTACACAGTCCATTTTGCATTCCACAGATGTTTTTGACAGTTAGATGGACATAGATAACCAAACATTGCATATGTTCCTAGTAGTAAATTCCCTTCGGAGCCACAGATCATTGAAGCAGGACAAGTTGGTACCTGCACTCTACACGATTTAAAATGAGAGTTATTTGCATATCAAGGCCTTTCTTTTGTAGCTATGAATTTTAGATGGCATTCAGTTGCTCGCAAGTAATTTCGTATTTGAAGGCAAAGGTACATTGTGCTCCTGTAATTTACATGGTATACAATCTGACAGCAGAAACGTAATTACATAGGCTTTTCCAAATATGTGAAGCATAGTAAGTCGTTACCAAAAACCACCAGTAAAAGAAGACTAATTCAACTATATCGTTTGTGCTATTAACCTAAAGAGCATGCTCTGCTTAGTAAGAGATTAATTAATTAAAAGGGGAGGAAGAAGCAGAGTACATCACACAGGCTTGCATATATACAGAGTGGGGAAGTAGGTGAAGCTCACCTTGGTATGTTGGCATCAGAAGTGTCGCTTCAGAGGACAACCAACAACATTCCAACAAAAAGCCAAACATATACGAGGACACATCAAGATACTTAGGTGAACTCACTGTTGTAGCTTGAAAGAAAAAAAAGAAATCAATTTGGAGGCAACATCAAGGAAAGATAGGCAAAACCAGACCTACTGTCAAATATATTGAATATTTAAAAAAAAAGGTACAAACTGATGAACGTAAAAATGAAGAAGACACACACTCAGACTATTAGCTTGGAGCAGTGCTACGGGGACGATAGAGTTTGGACGACTCGTGCACGATGATTAAATCCAGCCGAGGAATCTCGAGCCCAGCCCAGCAGCGGCCGCTGGATCCCTCGGTCATGTAGTTATCGTCCCGACATTGTCGTGTGTGGAGCACTTTGTCAGAAGCGACAAGTTATCCATAATTATTATAGTACGCTCATTCCACACCATATTGGAAATACAGAAATATAATCTTCGAGTAAATTTAGCATTGAAAAAAAAAATGAATTTATTAGTTTTCCCTGGTAGAAATTGACTTGCTACTCACAGCAGGGACTCTCCTCTTTTAGTTATATGTAGCATTTTATTGTAAGACTCTCTTGGACCCTTGGGTACTATAGAGACACACCATAATTTAGCAAGATGTATTGTAAGACTCTCCTCCTTTATGTAGCATTTTCCGATGTTGTGCATGATGTATCCCTATCGTGTCGTGTGCATTACCTTTTTTTAAGGAAAAATGAACGTACACAATAAGGGCAATAATGTGCGTTCCTGACAACAATGATAGGCCAACTCGTGATTATTTCTGAAGGATTGTAACTATAACCTACAACTACAACTTTGATGGTAACCGCACATGATGTATTCTAGGTCCCTAACCTATGTCTGAAGTATAAGCACATAACAAAATAAGAAAGAGATGGAATAACAAAATACAGTTACATACTTCAGTTGTGTCATAAGTCCAACACGCATGCATTTCTGCCCGTTGGAAGCTCCGCCGCTTGCTTGCCGATGCAGGAAGCAGACGACGCCCGGGTTCTTTGTGTCACTGTACTTCCGCCGGCCAGGATTATATCTTGCAATAAGGATGATGCCTTGTCCATGAGTTCAAGTCCCTACATGGATGTCCAGATGAACAAACAAAATTGTAAGGATGCTACGAAATTACACCAAACATTGCCATAAACCAATGTGCTATATGAACACCATCGAATAAGTGAAAGTAATACTTGAGACCGGCAAAGTCATATCTTGCAGAAAGTAGGTGTGACATTCAATAAAACAACATGTGCACAACGGAAGTCGAATCTGTTGGTTTGCCTGCAGTTACCTTAAGAACGTGTTTCTTTGACAGCAGAAATGTAAATGCATAGTCTTTTCGAAATATGTGAAGCATAGTAAGTCATTACCAAAAACCACCAGTAAAAGAAGACTAATTCAACTATATCATTTGTGCTAACAACCTAAAGAGCATGCTCTGCTCAGTAAGAGATTAATTAATTAAAAGGGGAGGAAGAAGCAGAGTAAATCACACAGGCCTGCATATATACAGAGTGGGGAAGTAGGCGATGCTCACCTTGGTATGTTGGCATCAGATGTATCGCTTCACAGGTGGGGCGCTTCCTAAGCCGTGTTGGCCACTTCTCCAGGCTGCTGCATCGTGCATTCCACTCACCACTACCACACCAACTAAAGAGGGCCTTAACCACCTGCCTTGGGCATGCAAGCCTCCATTTTAAGCCATCTATAGAGGGAAGAATCACAGAAATTATGAGACGACCTTCTAAGAATGCCGAGGGCCTAGTGGATAGAGAAAAATTAAGGCAATTGGCAAATACAAAATGGTGGATTATAACAAATGCTCTAAAGAAATGAACTTCCACTCAGTTGATGGCAATTGGCAAATACAAAATGGTGGATTATAACAAATGCTCTAAAGAAATGAACTCTCACTCTGTTGATGCTCTTTTGAAATACTGATCTAAAGGTTCAGAAGACATCGATATTGCCCTATATCAAGTATACTGTGAATTCATAACCGCGGGCTCAGTTGAATTTGAGGAGTATATCAAGTATACTGTGAATTCATAACCGCTGGCTCAGTTGAATTCGAGGAGTCTAAGAAAGCTTAATGGAGAAACATTCAAACAAGCACCAAACTGAATGAGCATTGAACGTATAAAATTATTCTTGCAGACCTAGTTATTTGCCTGGAACCATTCATTGATTTTGAGAAAACAAGGGGCATGTCTTGCATTAGCCACGGGATTTTCAGACACAACACACAAGGATGCTTGGGAGTTGAAGTCGAGGAGGGTGCCGCACACGCCGCAAAACAGGAAGTGGCGTGCCTGCCAGAAAGCCATCGTCGCCGGTTGCACCGCGCCGCCGTGTGGGAGATACAGAGAGAGGGGGAGGAGGCCATGGTCAGTAGGGGAACGGCCGGTTCGAGGACCAGGTAGACGACGGCGCACCCGTGCCGGTGCCGCTGTGTCGCTCCGCTTGATCTGGGGCCTCCCCTCCCCTTCCCTTCCCATCCCTTCCTTTGAAGAGGAAGGAAGGTGAGGGTCACGGAAGAGGGTAGAGCGGCGGCGCTGGAGGGAGAGGAGACCGCCGGAGTTGGGGTTGTGTGGCTGGGGGTCTCGGGGCAGAGGAGAGGTGTGGGAGGGGGCGACTGAGGTGGGTGGAGAGCGGGCAGGGATGCGGCGGCTGCGCGGCGAGTGGAGAGCGGGAAGGGATGCGGCCGCTGCACGGGGTGTGGCGGCACTAGGGTTCGTGAGAGGGGAGGGGAGCGGAGGAGAGGCGGTTGGAGCGGGGGAGCGGGGGAGCGGCGCCTGGTGTGCGAGCGGAGATGCGGGCTGATGGCTCGTGGTGGGGGTGGGGGCGATGCGGGCCGCTCGCTCATGGACTATTCATAGCGACACGTGGATAGCGTGAGCCTGCCTAGCACCCCCTTCATCCTTTGTATGTTCAATGCAATTTGCAATTTTATTCATTATAAATCAACATGAACATTTTCTTATGAACTAACCATTTCTTGAACTCTGGCAACAATTTTGGAATTTCAAATTATGTATAAAAATTCATAAACTTGAAAACTTTTGCCAAAAATTGTGAAAAATCCCTAACAATAGATGAAGACAATTTGACCAAAAATTGGAAACCGCATACTCTAAAAAAAATTATCAACTTCTCTTGAAACACAAACATTTCCTAAATTTGTGAACAGACAACTCAAAAAATGGGATTTTTTAAATTCCAGGATAATATTTAAATTTTTAAACAATATTCGAACACAAGAACATTTTTGGATATTCCAGACAATATTTGATTTTTTTAACAGGTTTCAAAATAATAATAATTTACAAAAAGGTGAAAAATGAAGGAATGAAAAACTAAGAGAAAAATAAAACAAATGCTTAGGCTTTGGCAGAACTAGGCGACGACATTGACGCCAGATGGGCCAGCCCAAGCATTCGGGGTTTGAAATAGTTCATCGAATTTGAAAACAAATGCTCACATATTTGATTTTTTGGATATTTTCAAAATCAATCACTAAAGAAAGTTTATTTATTTTGGAAATAAAGTTTGTCAATTTGATCTTTTTAGTCATATTTTATAGAAGTTCACTGGATTTCATAAAAAGTTCGTAAAAGTTGAAAAGAGTTTGTGGATTTGAAAAACATTCATGCATTTGAAAAAGTTGACTCATTCTGAAAAAATTTCATGAATTTTAGAAAAATGTTCAAAAATTTAAGAAAAGTTCACGACAGCGAATAGTGCATGAAATTTAAGAAAAAAATCACACTTTTAAAATTAAAGTCGTGAATTGTTAAAAATGAAAAAAAAAGAATAAATGTCCAAAAAAGCCAAATAAAAAAGCAATGTGTTGTTTAGTGTTTATTTGAAGAAGGAAAAAAAAGTAAAGTAGGCACACCAGGTCAGTTGTCCTAGTTGGTGAATGCAATTGCATTTAATCGGGAGGTCAAGAGTTCGAATCACGTCGCCGGACATTTTTTCGCAATGGGGCTGCATATTGTTGTGGTCAGGCGGTGGTGTGGTCCATGATGCTAGCGAGTGTGTGTGACCCGGCGTGGTTGTGCTAGCTACGGCGGGCATCATAGATTTGGTCTGTGGTGGTGGAACGGCCTGCCTGTGCAGGGTACCTATTTAGTCAGCGTCGAAGCATACTTCGATGTTGCCCTACTCTTTCCTGCCCTTAATTCTGGCGTCGATCCTCGATTCGAGGAGGCCTTCCCTCCATACCCCTAACCAGGTCTATGCGGACAGCTGTCGATGTCAAACCGACGAATCTCAGACCCTTTCTATCTCATCCGGACACGGATGCAGTCTTCACCAGTATTCAATGACGAGGTGTTCGGCACATAGATTATGTTCGGCATTGCAAGGCGGGTTCCTCCACCGATGACTCCCGAGTAGTGTGTTCGGCCTTCCATTTAATGTTGTACCCCTCGGCTTCTGTGCATCAATAACTTCAGTTTCCACGCGTCGAGCGAATGTGAGAGGTCGGGGTATTTTTGCATATACCACCCCGACCGTACCACAAAGGTGCCTATTTAAAGAGAATAGATCTCAGATCCATTCCACACCCCGCGAAAAATCCTTAGAGCTTGCTAAGAAAAAAAACCACTCCAACATGGCTAGCGCTCCCAACTCTTCCTCTCGTCCCCACGACTCCAAAAAGGGTGATTGGGAGAGATGTTCCGTATCACACAGTCAGCTTGCGAAACTTCAAACACATGGCTTTCTTCCCCCCGCGGACTTGGTCCCCGTATGAGAAGGGATGACGTCCTTTAAGGGCGGGGCTCAAACGGTGAACTTCCTCAATCCGTCCAGGGGAGAACAAGTATGCTTCGTCCCCTTCTTGTTAAGAGGTGTCGGATTTCCGATCCATCCCTTCCTCCGAGGTCTGCTGGAGTATTACGGCCTCCAACTGCACAGTCTCACTCCCGCCTCTATCCTTCATATTGCGGGTTATGTCGCTCTATGCGA
This sequence comes from Triticum aestivum, assembly GCF_018294505.1. Taxonomy (NCBI): domain Eukaryota; kingdom Viridiplantae; phylum Streptophyta; class Magnoliopsida; order Poales; family Poaceae; genus Triticum; species Triticum aestivum. Next base: position 647,921,229 of record NC_057812.1, on the reverse strand, counting down.
GCTATTCCTGGGCTGCGAGACCCATTTCGATTTATGGAGAAGACTATTCTGCCTCATCCCTCGTAATCAAGGTGGGTCAATTTTTGAAGTGGGAGGAGCCGAAGTGTAGCACATCACCGGGACCGGATACCTGTCCGACACGCCGAAGAAAGCTTCCGAAGAGTGGCCTCCTGAATGGTTCTACATCGACGACGTCACTCTACCCGACCCTGTCCGTATGGGCCTCCCCGAGTTTTCAAGTGCTTCGCTGAAGAAATGCCATAGCTGGCGTCCTCAGAGCCTCGAGGAAGAGATAGTGCAGAGATCAGCCTGCTACTGGGTAAGATTAAGACGCTTGCCCAGTCTGGATTGTCAATAGTCGAGGTAATGGCGATCTCTATAGCGCGGGGGGTCCAGCCACTGCAATACTGAGGGCTGCCCATGTGGCATTATAAAGGGGAAGACGACGCCTCACGCTATGGTTGGAAGGCCCCGAAGACCCCCCCCCCCCCCCGCCCTGGCCAAAATACTGGCCGAGCTGTATAAAGGGGAGAAGGAGGAGTTCACCTGTCTCCAATATCGAGACGAATTTTCCATGTATAATCCTCCCAGTTGAGTAAGCTTCAGTTCCACTATTTTACTCGTGTCCCTGAATCATTCTTGACAGGCAGTATTTTATCTGCTTATAACAGGAATGGTGAAAGGCTGTCGAGGGATCCATGACCCTGCTCCTCAGCCAGAGAATCGCAACCGGGATCTTGACCCCAGATATGAAGAAGATCTGAACATATTTGTGGAGCTCGGGGATGGAATATTCTATCAGATGAGCTATGACGGTACAGATGTACCCATCATCGCAGATTACCCGGGTCTCCTTCCTGCTTCACATGTAAGTAGTCCGGAGATACCTTGTCCAAGAGAGTTTTCTCATTCCTCCTCACCCACCGCATTGTCCTGTGCTCGAAAGGGGAGGCGTTCGGCGCGCCATGCTGCCCCGGGGGCATCTCCGAAGAGAGCGTCCCCCACACCAGGCAAGCCTTCGAAGAGGAAGGCAAACGAAGATACGGCCGAGCCTTCATCAAAGAGGTATGAATTTGCAAATATGCACCTTGGCAGTCACATGTAACTGTGACCTTTCCATTTACCCTGTATCCGGAAAAAAGGTGTGCCAGACTATATCCGGGGGTCCGGCCGGTCATACTTCCCACAGCCAGGATCCAGATCATGCCGTGAAGACAGGGGCTGATGCGGGGGTGACGCCGGACTGTCCTCCAGCCGAGGATTCGGCTGATGTATCCATCACCAACTCGGAAGTGGAGAGCGCCATGAATCATCGGCGCCGCAGGGCCATCTTACAACACCCTGGTTTTTCAGAAGAGGCATTTAAAGCCTTCAGCTCATCTAATGCATATATCCGAGCTTCTCGAGATGGGCTTAGCAGAGCCACAAAGCAGCATTTAAAAGATGTGCAGGTAAGTTTACTTTGTCTGACTATGATAACCATATGCCAGTAGCCCCCGAGACTTGAAGCAGTTGGTACAACTGATTTAAGTATCGTTGTATAACCAGGTTCTTACGGAGAAGAACGACCTGTTAGCCCAAGAGCTAGAAAAGTGCCAGACGCAGCTAACTGCTGCCCTTGCCGAACTGGAGAAATCCAAGAAGGCGTCACCTAGTAATGTTCCCCTCCATCGATAAAACAGAATGGTATACCAATAATGTTAAACATGGTTGCTTACCTCCTATCTGGATCACTAGGTCAACTGCAAGAACAACTGAAAGCTGCCCAAGACAGAGAACGAGAAACCAAGAAGCTGCTAGCCGCGGGCGAGCGTGTGCTCACAAAAGTCGTACTAGAGAAGAACAAGCTCCAGGATTCGAATACCCGATTGGACGAGGATCTGAAAGATGTACGGGCCCAACTAGCCGACTCCGTGAATAAAAGGCTGCGCGGTGGCATGTTCAGTATGTGGCCGACTTTACTTTATAATAGTTCGGAGATATCAGGAACTGACATAGTTATATCTGTAGGTATGCTGACTGGCCGCCCCGAAGATGAGATGTCCGGATTCTCAGGCGATCTGCTACAAGAGATGTCGCGTATTCATGAGCAAGCTCGACAGGCGATGTGAAGCGTTGCCAAAGCTTTGTGGCCAGCTGCCTCCCCTCCAGGAAAGATGGAGGAGCTCCTAGAGCTATTCAAGGGGGTGCGGGGGCGCTTTCGATTGTGGAAAATATTGGCCTGCCGGGAAGGGGCTCGAGAAGCCTGGGCCATGGTGAAGACACGGTACACCAAGCTTGCCTGAATCATATGGCTCGGGTCAGACCTCTAGGGTCAGACGGGAAGGAAGTTCCCGTTAATTTGGTGTATGACCAAGTAGCAGTAGCTGCCAAATATTCTCAGCAGGATTGTAAGTTAGATAGCCTGGTGGAGGGTATAGAGGAGGAAATTTTTGAGTCGAAATGACTGTGTATTTTTCGATCTAGCTGAATTGTAAAACGATTGTCATGGCATACCTTTTCGCTTTGCCCTCTGGACCCGAAGGCGTAGAGTGTTTCCGAATACCCGTGCGGCCGAATAGACCGGGGTATGCATGGAAACCAGGCATAGGGGTCATAGTTGCTTGAACAGACAAGTTGTATCCGACTAGTTATGTTATATTAAATTATGTAAGAAACATCTTCCAGAGAGAATAATTCCGTTAAGGGTTCCTTTCCCTGGGTGTGCATGCGTTAGAGCGCATGTCCGAACAGTGATTGAAAAAATCGCAGTATATATATATATATATATATATATATATATATATATATATATATATATATATATATATATATATCTTCTGGGGGTTCGCAAATGGAGCGAATGCAAAAAACATCTTTAATTCACTGACCGAATATTCCTTTAAGAACGCTAGCTTTTGGCTTTACCCAGTCTGAGGTACACATCCGGATGACCCGTCAGTAAGAATTGCAGAGGTACTCGCTTTATGCCCTAGCCGAACTAACGGAAACGTAGGACATAAGCATAGGAGCCAGGCAACCCAGCTTGGCCAAAACTTAAGTTATATCGATGCATATAATGGCGAAGAAAAGGTACATATGGGGAAAACACATATGTGATGAGCTTGATGCCCGGAGAATAATAGCAAGCTTCTGTACAAGAAGCTCCCAAGTATAATGGACATACATATTTGAAGGTATATGTGTGCGTCCAAGGTGCGCGGTCTAACCACACGAAAGCTTTAAGTCTAAAGAGAAAAACTAAAAGAGAGAGAGAGAAAGAAAAAAGGTATTATGGAAACAACAAGGAGAAGCAGACGAACAAAGAGTTCGGCGCTTAGGCATAGAATCTTCGGAGTCTGGCTGCGTTCCAGGGGTTCGGCTCGAGGCGATTGTCTGACGCATCACGCAGGCGGTACGCTCCTCCGGTGAGGACTTCGTCAATGATGAAGGGACCCTCCCATTTTGGCTTGAGTTTGTCCTTTTTCTTCTCCGGCAAGCGTAGAATGAGTTTGCCAATGTTATAAGTCTTGGCCCATACTTCTCTGTTTTGATATCTGCGGGCCTGTTATTGATAAAATGCGGAACGGGCTTTTGCGACGTCACGCTCCTCCTCCAGGGCATCTAGGCTGTCCTGCCGATCGAGCTCGGCCTCTCTCTCTCTCTCTCTCTCTCTCTCTCTCTCTCTCTCTCTCTCTTCGTACATGCGCACCCGAGGTGAGTCATGTATAATGTCGCAGGGTAGCACAGCCTCTGCGCCGTACACCATGAAAAAAGGTGTGTATCTGGTAGTTCGGTTGGGCGTGGTCCGCAGCCCCCAGAGCACGGAGTCAAGCTCCTCGACCTAGTGTGTGTCTGATTTCTTCAAAGACTGCACCAGCCTGGGTTTGATCCCGCTCATTATAAGACCGTTGGCCCGTTCGACTTGACCGTTTGTCTACGGATGATAGACAAAGGCATAATCGAGCTTGATGCCCAGATTAGCGCACCAGGTTTTCACTTTGTCGGCTGTGAAATTAGAGTCGTTATCAGTGGTGATGTTGTGTGGGACACCATAACGGTGTACGACGCTGGATATAAATTCTATCACCGGCCCAGACTCGGCCATTTTAACTGGTTTGGACTCTATCCACTTAGTGAATTTATCCACCATGACCAGCAGATATTTTTTCTTATGGCTTCCTCCTTTAAGGGGTCCAACCACGTCCAGTCCCTAGATCGCAAAAGGCCAAGTGATGGGGATTGTTTGTAGGGCAGTGGGGGGCATGTGGCTTTGATTGGCGAAGAGTTGGCATCTGACGCAGCGTTGGACAAGGTCCTGTGCATCTGCTCGGGCCGTCGGCCAATAAAACCATGCACAGAAGGCCTTGCTAACAAGGGCCCGAGCTGCGGCATGGTGCCCGCCGAGACCGGCATGAATCTCAGCCAGGAGCCGCCGCCCCTCCTCCTCGGAGATGCATCTTTGAAGGACTCTGGTAGCGCTTTTCCTATAGAGTTCTCCGTCGTGAACCTTCTAGGCCTTCGAACGCCGGACAATGCGGTGGGCCTCATTCTGATCTTCAGGAAGTTCCTTCATATTAAGGTAGGCCAAGAAGGGTTCGGTCCACGGGGCAATGACTGCCATAATGAGATGGGCCGACGGTGTTATTTCGGTGGCTGAGCCTCCGATGATATCGGTGTGTTCGGAATCTGGGGTTGTGTTCGGATCCAGACTAGTGTAGCTGCTTTCCCCCTGCCACACCACGGATGGCTTGAAAAGCCTTTCTAGAAAGATGTTAGGTGGGACTGGGTCACGCTTGGCGCCGATACGAGCAAGAACGTCCGCCGCTTGATTACTTTCTTGGGCCACATGATGAAACTCGAGTCCCTCGAACCGAACCGACATTTTTAGGACGGCATTATGATAAGCCGCCATCTTCGGATCTTTGGCATTGAAGTCTCCATTTATTTGAGATATTGCAAGGTTTGAGTCCCCGCGCACTTCCAGGCGCTGTATGACCATGGAGACAGCCATCCAGAGACCATGCAATAAGGCCTCGTATTCGGCTGCATTATTGGAGTCTGTGTATAGTATTTGGAGTACGTACTGAACGACGTATCCCGTGGGGGACGTCAAAACGACGCCCCTCCTAGCCCTGCCAACATTTTGGAGCCATCAAAGTACATAACCTAGTTGGAATATGTGTCGTACTCTTTAGGGAGTTCGGCCTCTGTCCATTCGGCGACGAAGTCAGCCAATACTTGGGATTTAATAGCTCGATGTGGTTTGTATGTATTATCAAATGGAAGGAGCTCAATGGCCCATTTGGCAATCCGGACCGTGGCATCGCGGTTGTTTATTATGTCATTGAGTGGTACTTCGGAAGCCACTGTGATCGAACACTCCTGGAAGTAGTGTCGTAGCTTTCGGGATGCCATGAAGACCGCATATGCTATCTTTTGATAACGGGGGTACCGGAATTTTCATGGTGTAAGGAGAGTGGATACGTAGTATACTGGCTTCTGAAGCGGGAATTTATGTCCGTCCTATTCTCGCTCAACGATGAGCACGACGCTCACCACTTGATGTGTTGCCGATATGTATATCAGCATGGGTTCACCGGCGTTTGGCACGGCCAGTATTGCGTTGCTCGCTAGGACTGTTTTTATTTCTTCCAGTCTGGCTGTTGCCACGTCCGTCCACTCAAAGTGATCGGTTCGTCGTAGAAGGCTATAGAGTGGCAGTGCCTTTTCTCCCAATCTGGAGATAAAGAGGCTTAGAGCTGCCACGCAACCCGCGAGTTTTTGGACTTGTTTAAGGTCTGTTGGTGTAGCCAACTATGACAGAGCTCAGATTTTGGCTAGATTTGCTTCAATTCCTCTATTGGAGACGATGAAGCCCAACATCTTTCTTGCGGGGACGCCAAAAACACATTTTTCCGGATTGAGCTTAAATGTCATATGTGCAGAGGTTGTCAAATGTGAGGCGTAGGTCGTCTATTAGTGTTTCGACGTGCCTTGTCTTGATTACGACGTCGTCCACATAGGCTTCAACTGTCTTTCCGATTTGTTTCGCCAGGCATGTTTGGATCATGCGTTGGTAGGTGGCGCCGGTGTTCTTGAGCCCGAAGGGCATGGTGTTGAAGCAGAATGGCCCATATGGGGTGATGAATGCTGTTGCAGCTTGGTCGGACTCCTTCATTTTGATTTGATGGTATCCGGAATATGCGTCGAGGAAACACAGTGAGTCGTGTCCTGCGGTAGCATCAATGATTTGATCAATGCGGGGGAGGGGAAGGGATCCTTAGGGCAACCCTTATTGAGGTCTTTAAAATTGACGCACAGGCGCCGGGATTTATCCTTCTTCGGTACCATCACCAGATTTGCCAGCTAGTTCGGATGTTTTATTTCTCTAATGAATCCGGCCTCGATTACCTTGGCTAGCTCCTCTCCCATGGCTTGATGTTTGGGTTCGGAAAAGCGCCACAGTGTTTGTTTGACCGGTTTGTATCCCTTTAATACGATGTTGAGGCTGTGCTCGGCCAGTTTGCGCGGGATACCTGGCATGTTAGAAGGGTCCCAGGCGAATATATCACAGTTTTCGCGAAGAAAATCCCTTAGCACGGCATCGACCATTGGGTCTAGTTGTGCCCCAATAGATGCTGTCTTTTTGGGGTCCGTTGGATGGACCTGGAATTTGACTATTTCTTCTGCTGGCTTGAAGGAGGTGGACTTGGGGCGTTTGTCTAAGATCACATCGTCCCTGTCCACCGTGGAGCGCAGTGCGGTTAATTCTTCAGTCGCGAGGGCTTCAGATAATGCCTCAAGGGCCAGGGATGCGGTTTTATTTTTGGCGTGGAGTGCTATGTCCGGATCACTGGCGAGAGTGATTATGCCTTTGGGTCGGGCATCTTAAGCTTCATGTACCCGTAATGAGGTATAGCTTGGAAGCGTGTAAATGCCTCCCGCCACAAAAGGGCGTGATATCCGCTATTGAAAGGGGCCACTTGGAAGGTTATTTCTTCGGACTGATAATTCTCCGGCATGCCGAATACCACGTCGAGTGTTATTTTTCCCGCACACCGCGCCTCTCTACTGGGAATAATTCCTCAGAAGGTCGTGCTGCTTTGCTCAATGCAGCTCATGTCTATTTCCATTTTGTGGAGTGTATCTTCGTAGATGAGGTTTAGTCTGCTGCTGCCGTCCATGAGGACCTTGGTGAGCCTAAAGCCGTCCACGATTGGACTGAGGACCAAGGCGGCTGGTGCTCAGACTGTCCTGTATTTTGGTTCGTCACCAGCATTAAAAGTTATAGCCGTGTCGTTCCAAGGGTTTATTGCTGCTATTTGACAGACTTTGGCGAGTCCGCGTAGTGCTCTTTTGAGCCTATTGTTTGAGGCGAATGTCTCGAAGACCGTCAGTACTTTGGGGTCGTTGTCCTCTGAGGGGTGTTGTTCTGGGTTATTCTTGGTGAGGATATCCTCGCCGCTCTTGGCCACTTGCCGGAGTATGCAACATGCTCTAAGGCTATGTGTTGGTATGTTATCCGGTGTTGCGTGTACTTTGCATGGCCCATCAAGCCATCCTTCCAAAATGGTGTCGCGCCCCATACTGGACTTTATTTCTTTACTATTGAGCCGGGCGTGTTGCAAGGGTGCGCCCTTTTCACGTGAATGAGGGGTTGAGTGGGGACCGATGATTCCCAACGGGCTGCTTGAGTTTTCCAGGCGCTCTCCACTGCGCTGTACTTTTGTACAATAGTTGCCAAGTCAACGAAGTGTAGGATGCGATGGCGGTTGATGGCGTTGAGGATTCCTTCGTCCCTGCAATTGTTGCGGGACACTGAGATCGCTTCCTCGTTGCGGCAATCTTTAATCTTGTTTTTGACAAGAAGGAATCTGGCCCATAAGTGGTGGACCGTTTCCTGAGACTGCTATTGTATGCTCATGAGAGCGCTTGTATTCGGGTGGGTGGGTGGATTTAAATCTGAACCCTGGCCTAGTTTTGGATCTGTTGTCTGAAGGTCTTCCGAACTTAACAGATCGGGCTCCACGATATCCACTGATTTCTTAGGCCCGTCGTCCGATTCTATGTTCGGAGGGCAGGATGCATCTCCTCGCAGGTAAGTGTCCGGCTCTTCGAGACCGGAGATTCAGACATAGTCCATCCTTAATATGGAGGAAGAGTTGTCGACTCGCTCCTCGACTACCGCTATCTGGTGGGTGATCGGTGGAGATTTCATTTCTCTCAGATCGGATTTAAGCCCAATTCGATTGTAGTCTCGAGCGACCCCCAGGGCGGCGATGCAATCTAGGAGCTCGTTTAAGGACAAAAGCTCTGCTGGATCCATCTGCTTGGAGTGTTCAGAGTCGATACGAAGGGGGTTTTCGATGACCCGAGAGGTCATCATCGGCTTAACGACCGAACGGGCGGTCATGGTAAAGCCGCCCAGCCGGAGGGTTTGGCCTGGAGCCAGCCTTCCTCCGATGGTGATGTTATCCTTGAGAACAAGGCGAGACATCGATCCTGTCGTCAACGTCATAGTGGAACTCTCAGTGAAAGCACTAATGTCGGTGTCAAAATCGGCGGATCTTGGGTAGGGGGTCCCGAGCTGTGCGTCTAAGGTCGATGGTAACAGGAGATAGGGCACACGATGTTTACCCAGGTTCGGGCCCTCTCTACGGAGGTAATACCCTATGTCCTGCTTGATTTATCTCGATGAATATGAGTATTACAAGAGTTGATCTACCACGAGATCGTAATGACTAAACCCTAAAAGTCTAGTCTGGCTATGATTATGAGGATTCGGCCTATCTACGGACCTAGCCCTCCGGTTTATATAGACATGAGAGGGGTCTAGGGTTACACAAGGTTGGTTATAGAGAAAGGAATCTACATAGTTGTCCGCCAAGCTTACCTTCCACGCTGATAACCCACAAGTATAGGGGATCGCAATAGTTTTCGAGGGTAGAGTATTCAACCCAAATTTATTGATTCGACACAAGGGGAGCCAAAGAATATTCTCAAGTATTAGCAGCTGAGTTGTCAATTCAACCACACCTGGAAACTTAATATCTGCAGCAAGGTATTTAGTAGCAAAGTAATATGATAGTAGTGATAACGGTGTCAAAAGGTAACGGTAGCAAAAGTAATATTTTTGGGTTTTGTAGTGATTGTAACAATAGCAACGGAAAAGTAAATAAGCGTAGAACAATATAGGAAAAGCTCGTAGGCATTGGATCGGTGATGGAGAATTATACCGGATGCGATCGATCATGTAACAGTCATAACCTAGGGTGACACAGAACTAGCTCCAGTTCATCAATGTAATATAGGCATGTATTCCGAATATAGTCATACGTGTTTATGGAAAAGAACTTGCATGTCATCTTTTGTCCTACCCTCCCGTGGCAGTGGGTTCCTATTGAAAACTAAGGGATATTAAGGCCTCCTTTCAATAGAGTATCGTACCAAAGCATTAACACATAGTGAATACACGAACTCCTCAAACTATACGGTCATCACCAGTAAGTATCCCGATTATTGTCACTTCGGGGTTAATGGATCATAATACATAATAGGTGACTATAGACTTCCAAGATAGGATCAAGAACTCTCATATATTGATGAAAACATAATAGGTTCAGATCTGAAATCAGGGCACTCGGGCCCTAGTGACAAGCATTGATCATAGCAAAGTCAGAGCAACATCAATATCAGAACATAGTGGATACTAAGGATCAAACCCTAACAAAACTAAATCGATTACATGATAAATCTCATCCAACCCATCACCGTCCAGCAAGCCTACGATGGAATTACTCACGCACGGAAGTGAGCATCATGAAATTGGTGATGGAGGAAGGTTGATGATGATGATGGCGATGGATTCCCCTCTTCGGAGCCCCGAACGGACTCCAGATCAGCCCTCCCGAGAGAGTTTAGGGCTTGGCGGTGGCTCCGTATCGTAAAATGCGATGAATCCTTCTGCCTGATTTATTTCTTCCCGGAAGTGAATATATGAAGTCAAGGTTGAGGTTGGTGGAGCGTCAGGGGGCCCACGAGGCAGGGGGCTCGCCCGGGTGGTAGGGCGCGCCCCCACCCTCGTGGACAGGTGGTGGGCCCCCTGACGTGGATCTTTCTTCTAGTATTTTTTATATATTCCAAAATAATTCTCCGTTGATTTTCATTCCGAGAACTTTTATTTCTGCACAAAAATAACACCATGGCAATTCTGCTGAAAACAACGTCAGTCCGGGTTAGTTCCGTTTAAAATCATGCAAGTTAGATTCCAAAACAAGGGCAAAAGTGTTTGGAAAAGTAGATACGATAGAGATGTATCAACTCCCCCAAGCTTAAACCTTTGCTTGTCCTCAAGAAATTCAGTTGATAAACTGAAAGTGATAAAGAAAAACTTTTACAAACTCTGTTTTCTCTTGTTGTTGTAAATATGTAAAGCCAGCATTCAAGTTTTCAGCAAAGATTATGAACAAACCATATTCACAATAACACTTAGGTCTCATGCTTACTCATATCAATGGCATAATCAACTAGCGAGCAATAATAATAAATCTCGATGACAACACTTTCTCAAAACAATCATGATATGATATGACAAGATGGTATCTCGCTAGCCCTTTCTGAGACCGCAAAACATAAATGCAGAGCACCTCTAAAATCAAACCGCACAAGGTGAACATTTATTTGGGCCCTAAATGCAATTTTGAAAAACGCACTTTTTCCTAAATTCAAATAAAACACCGAAAAACTCCGAAATAAAATCTTATTTGATTTTTTTATTAAATCCTCGATATTTCTTTATTTTGGGAAAGTCATTTTATTCCCTCTCTCATATTTTTGTAATAGAAATAATTGATGATAAAATAAATAAAATCAACTGATCCTATTCTCAAAATTTGGGAGAACTCAAATATGAAAATAACGAAATCCCCAACTCTCTCCGTGGGTCATTGAGTTGCATAGAATTTCTAGGATCAACCAAAATGCAAAAATAAAATATGATATGCATGATGATCTAATGTATAACATTCCAAGTTGAAAATTTGGGATGTTACAGCTTATGAAGACAATTCCTTATCCTTTATAATTTCACATATTATATTCCCCGTTGAAAACTTCAACTAGTTTGTCATCAATCACCAAAAGGGGGAGAATGTAAGTGCATCTAGTGCCACCCCTAGTTGGTTTTGGAGTATTGCCGACAAACCTAGTTGAGGGACTAATGTGTTTGTGAGAATTGCAGGATAACACAGGTAGAAGTCCCTCATTGATTCGGTTTTCCTACCAGAGATGACCCCTAAAAATGTATGAAGACATTGATGTCAAAGGTGGTTTATGAAGATATTCTCATTGAAGACTATGACAAGAGAAGACATCGCATGAAGCCTATGGAGCTCGAAGACTTAGATCTTTCGTAGTTCTTTTTCTTCTCTGTTGAGTCATAGGAACCACCGTACTGTTAAGTGGGGTCCAAGAGAACCAGTCAGAATGACTGAAGTGATGCTTAACCAAAACCTATGTCTTCGAGTGAAGACTATGAGAGCGAATCTTGTCCAGAGTCGGACAAGTCAGCTTTGCTTGTAGCCCAAGTAAAGTTGCCGTGTGAGTTTGAAATCTGACCGTTGGAACATGTGTCAGTTCCTTAGTGACCCAGGGTCATTTCGGACAAATCGGGTCGGGTTGCCTAGTGGCTATAAATAGCCCACCCCTACAACCATAAACGGTTGGCTGCTCAGAGTTAGAGTACGGCTTCTGTCGTTTGAGAGCAACCCACCTCGAAGCCTTTGAGAGAGAATTCCTTGCGAGGATAAAGCCCTAACCACCCAGAGCCAAAGAGTGTTAGGCATCACTTAAGTCTTCTTGTCTGTGTGATCTGAAGACTTATTACACTTGAGGACTGTGAATCCTCCAGCCGGTTAGGCGTCGCGTTCTGAGCATCCAAGAGACATTGTGGATTGCCAGTGAATGAAGTCTGTGAATGTTTGGGAGTCTACCTTGAAGACTTACCAGAGTGATTGGGCGAGGTCTGTGTGACCTTAGCTCAAGGGGAATACGGTGAGGACTGGGTGTCCTGAGCTGCGTGTTCAGGACTGTGTGTCCGGGACTGTGTGTCCGGGACTGTGTGCCCTAACCAGACGTACAGTTGTCACAGCAACTGGAACTGGTGCAACAAATCATTGTCTTCAATGAGTCACTGGTTTCATCCTTCCCTTCCCTTACTTACTGTTGGTCCTTGTGAAGTCATTGTATGATTGCACTATCTTCTGTCTTCACTGAGTGACTGCGTGTTCTGTTTGGCTTCATAATATCTTCCTACCTGATCCATACTACCTAGCTGCTATTAGTCACTGTGCTTTCACTTTATTGAATACTTGACTATGGTTTGCCTAGTGTAGTCTACCTTCCGCTGCATGGTAATAGGTTTATTTCTATCGTTTGTCTTTGAAACTTCCACGTTTTGAAGACTTTCACAAAAATCGCGTATTCACCCCCCTCTAGTCGATATAACGCACTTTCAATTGGTATCAGAGCAAGGTACTCCCTTGTTCTGTGTGATTCGGTTTAACCACCTAGAGTTTTAGCTATGTCGACTGCAGGGATAATTAAAGTCTCCATTGCGTGCCCCGTCTTCGATGGAAATGAATATCCCTACTGGAAGAATAAGATGCGCATGCATCTTGAAGTCATTGACGTCGACCTATGGTATGTCGTCAAGAATGGCGTTCCCAAGGCTGGAGAAGGTGTCACTGCTGCTGACGTCAAGAAGTTCGTTCAACTGGACTCTACTGCCAAGAATATCATCTATGGTCATCTGACCAAAGGATAGTATGGCCGTGTGAGTGCTTTGGAAACATCTAAGCTAGTATGGGACTGGCTCTCCAAGGTCAACGAAGGCGTCTCAACCCAGAGAGATCAAAGAATCAGTGTTCTTCGCAACCTCTTCAACCGCTTCAAGAGAAATGACAATGAGAATGTCCAGCTCACGTTTGATCGACTCACTGACATCACAAATGAGCTTCAAGCCCTCGGTGCTACTGAGATCACCAAGCATGAAGTCGTCAAGACACTCCTGAGATCACTTGACAGTTCGTTTGACACCCTAGCCCTGAT